>NC_091193.1:7775904-7900904 GCF_040958095.1 Procambarus clarkii | reverse complement strand
TATTATTATTATTCCTACCCATCCTCAAGCTAAACTCGACACTCAGTTCTTTGGCATTTCAGCGGCAGGTCACAAAGGCGAATGTTAATATCTATTATTTTTAGTCAAATGGCATTTAGCCAAATGCAAATTTATAACATTGAACGAGAAAAATTGTTGGAACAGGATAACTTGATCATTCCAAGTATATCATGGGATTGTGAATTTATTGTGAAATATTTATGTATGCAAAAACACCTAACCTAATCCAAACTGTTTACAAATTTCTAATGTACAATAATATTAATTCATATTTAAGAAAATTGAATTTTCAGTACACAGTATATTAATATCGAAGAACGCATCTTAGGGGTCAGGCACAGCTTAGACGAGTATAGCCTAAGATGCACTCTCATGGGCTCTAAGTAATTAACAAATTCATTAAGTAAATAATAAAAAAAACAACCTGATTTCCAATTTCGTTTTAAATGTAGTTGAGCCCAGCAGCCAGGCTCCAGCTTAACAACGGAAAGTACTTCACACGTGATTTACAACTGATTACACTCGAAGTTTTTCTAACAAAAAGTTCACTTTTCGATAACAATTTTAGGGGACAGGTGTTAGTGTGGCAGGCCAGGGTTGTGGCAGGCCAGGGTTGTGGCAGGCCAGGGTTGTGGCAGGCCAGGGTTGTGGCAGGCCAGGGTTGTGGCAGGCCAGGGTTGTGGCAGGGATGAGCAGGTGCTCAATATTGTTGATTCAGGCAGCAACTTGTTCTCGTAAATAGTCACCAAATACTTGTTAATCTCGTCCTCTCTGTCTCTGACTGTCTCGTCCTCTCTGTCTCTACCTCTCTGTCTCTGCCTCTCTGTCTCTGACTATCTGTCTCTTAACTGGTGACGTACGAACTTTTCTCTAACAGTGCTTCGCTCTCGTCCTCTGTTCTCAGCCCGTCCTCCAAACAAAGATCCAAAAGTGATTCCATGCACCCGCCAAACCCCCTGTTTATGAATGAAAAGCGGTTTACACACGACTCACAACTGCTGACGTTCGAACATATCCGGAAGAAGTGCTTCACTGACGAATTTTGTTCGAATCACAACGTTATAAATGCTTCACCCACGTACTACAAATACAAATAATCGCCAACAAAACCAAAAACTTAACTTATGCCTATATATGCACAATATGCTAATATACTATAATATAAATTTATATTTGAGAAAATTCCCGTTTTGAATGAACAGCATTAAATTTATGAATGCGTCTGTGGGGTTGACCGCTGAATGTAATGAACTAGAGTCGAGGACGGGTTGCTGAACGATGGACGCATCACAGGTCAGGTGTTCGACCGTCAGGTATGGTGTTGTGGGCAGTATTCGAAGAGTTTATCCAAGAAATGACATGTGTAAATTCAGTTGCTTTTGTCTCGCCAGAATGCAACGTTCCATACAAAGTTTGCGGTAGTAGCATGGAGGGTTGACAACGTGTTGACAAATTTTGAAGGTGAGAAAGATCTCGAAAGTTCTAACGACTGTCATATTATCTTAATAATATTTATGGGCTTCTTACTTGAAGCATTATTAGGAAGGTGACGGTGTCTTCGTGCATGACTGTAGAAAAAGATATTATTTCTTGCCTCGTTTTAATGTTTGGGTGACACGATATTCATCACAAGACTTAAAAATTCGTACAAATTACCAATTTTTGTTTATACAAGTCATCAATAGTTTTTTGTAATACCCCTTGAGGTAACTGCATATAGTGCTCTCTAACATTATTTAAATGCAACATACTTGTCATCACTCGAAATATAGAAATTAAGTAGAAACAATGACCCCTGACCTTCACCCTTCACCCCTTCCCCAACCGCCTCACCGTAACCTGCCGCCCCTCCCCGCTGCTCCCCGCCACCCCTCCGCGCTGCTCCCCGCCACCAACCCATCCCCCCCCCACAACATTTCTCCGGTGCCCCTCCCGCGCCCCCCACCTCACTTCCTCTCGCCACCTCCCCGGTACACCTCCCCGCTGCTCCCCCTACACCACGCACCACACCGGCCCTCAGCTCCACAGTACGCCTCCCCGCGACCCTCAACCCCTCCCCGCCGCCCCTCGCCAGCAGCCGGGCCTCTCCTGGGCATGGTGGCGACTTACGAGTACAGAGCACGACCAGTAAATAACAAGTTAGCAAAGTTTTAATTTGAGTCGACCGTAGCAGTGGGCGCGGCGGCGGCGGCGGCGGCAGTAGTAACAGTACTCTGCCACCAAGAATAAGTAACGCTTGTTATACCAGTCCTGGTGACAGCTTCGTCTGAGGCAGCCTCGGTGACAGCTTCGTCTGTGGCAGCCTCAGTGACAGCTTCGTCTGTGGCAGCCTGAGTGACAGCTTCGTCTGTGGCAGCCTGAGTGACAGCTTCGTCTGTGGCAGCCTCAGTGACAGCCTCGTCTGTGACACAGTAAAAGTCCGTCCTCGCAAACCAAGATCCAAGCTCGTTAATCCAGCCGCCAAACCCTCTGTTTATGAATGAAAAGCGCTTAACACACGACTCAACTGATGACGTTCGAACACTTCCGGAACAAGTGTTTCGTTCACGCCCTCTGTTCGAACCACAATTCTATAAATGCTTCACCTACGTACTTCAAATAAAATTAATCGCCAACCGAACTTAAACACCTAACCTATGCCTAACTATACATGAAATTATTATGTATAATAATTTACATATGAGAACAAACCAATTTTTAAAACACATTATGTTAAAATTGATGAATGCGTTTGGGGAGGACAGCCGCTGCTTTAACCAGCCTAGTGTGAGGATGGGATGCACTTGTATCTATAACAACATCAGTGAAGGCTGAAGTGATGATTTTAAAAACATCAGTGACAACAACAGGTGAACATAGTGATGAACCAGCCTGGCAACAGGTGAACAAGAGTGATGAACCAGCCTGGCAACAGGTGAACAAGAGTGATGAACCAGCCTGGCAACAGGTGAACAAGAGTGATGAACCAGCCTGGCAACAGGTGAACAACAGTGATGAGCCAACCTGGCAACAGGTGAACATAGTGATGAACCAGCCTGGCAACAGGTGAACAACAGTGATGAACCAGCCTGGCAACAGGTGAACAACAGTGACGAACCAGCCTGGCAACAGGCTCCGCCAGCTCACTTGAAGTCATAACTCGCTCTCAACCAACAACAGTTCCATCTGACTGTTACTTCTCACACAAAGTTTATTTGTCTGTTATTTACGCATCTGTTTTGATATATACTAAGCTGGAAAGGCTTTACATCATATATATATATGTATTGAAGTTGACTTTCATTAGTATTGTTCCTGAAAGCAATGATAGCAATGTTATCTCTCTAGTGCTTTAAGCATCCCGGTGTGTGTGCGGGGGGGGGGGATGATATCTTTCGAATTCCTTCGTGTCTGTTTCATCATAATTATAGTTAGGTAAACGGCGAGTTTCGTTTAAGTATTACATTTATTATTTAGAAAGTTTCATATATATAATTTCTCAAAGGTAAGATTAAGCAGAGATGTAGGAAGAACAGAGATGGATATCACAGGCGTTTTATTAACATGTGTGGATTAAAGCTTATAAATCAAGCGAGCGACGGGCCCGCAGACAGTAGGAAGGACGGGCCCGCAGTCAGCAGCAGGACAGACCCGCAGACAGCAGCAGGCCGTGAGGTAACTAGCCAGCACTACCCTACACAAAGCCAGCTTGGGAAGCCTGCATGTTGGGTCCCTTGTAGGTGATGTAGAGGCGTCTGCGGATGTTGCCCTCTCTCTCCCTTGTTTTATATTTATTTGTCGATATGTATACATATCCCAGTGTTATCATGAAGTGTCCCACCTCACCATTGGTGGGACATTGGCGTTTGTGTTTCCATTGGAGACTTTCGGCGCCGTTGAGAGAGGGGGACCTGCTGCTTGGGTGACAGCTTCTCCTCCTTATCAACCTACACTGGCTTTGCGCCCTGGTGAGGCCACTCCAGAGCGACAACCAGAGCGCAACTCCATAGTCTCCTGAGCCTGATGGATGCCTACTATTACTACATATCTTAGTGTTACATGTCCTAGCGTTACATATCCGTGTTACATATCCCAGTGTTACATATCCCAGTGTTACATATCCCAGTGTTACATATCCCAGTGTTACATATCCCAGTGTTACATATCTCAGTGTTGCATATCCCAGTGTTACATACCTCAGTGTTACCACATAGTGTCTCACCTCACCTGTGGTGTCCCTCACACCTTCAACACCTTACTGATATCAGTTTGTCAGACACCCAACTGGACTTGGATGGTTCCGATTTTATCCCTATTACAACTTATACTCCCTGCGTCCACTGCCTGCGTCCACTCCCTGCGTCCACACGTTGCGTCCACTCTCTGCGTCGACTCCCTGCGTCCACTGCTCTACAGTCACTGACGTCGACTCCTTGCGTCCACTGGCAGGATAAACAGTCACTCGGGTTGTTTGACAGTGTCGCCACGACCTCCCCCCCCTCCAAGTAGGGATTTACCAATCACATTTTTGCAGTCAGTTTTCTTAAAAATTTACTATTTGTCATGCTGACGAATATAAAATTTTCTACCATCTATTTAATAAAAAATATTATCCAATATTTGTTTAAATTCAGTTCATTACGCATATTAATTAAGAATTGACGAGCAATATAATAGCAGAGTATATTAATAATTAGGATTTTTCAATTGTATAATGCTAGATGGGGATATATGGCTGGACCGGTAAGTTGCAGTGTTATCTACACTTCCGTTGTTCCCGTGTTGTGGTCAACCCTCGTGATACGCCCAAAAGTGCCATTAACCATCCCGTGTGATGGGGAGTACACACACACACACACACACACACACACACACACACACACACACACACACAGTGTTGTGTGTGTAACCCTCAGAGTAGTTAACAGGTGGAATATATTAGGCAGTGATGTGGTGGAGGCTGACTCCATACTCAGTTTTAAATGTAGATATGATAAAGCCCAATAGGCTCAGGAACCTGTACACCAGTTGATTGACGGTTGAGAGGCGGTACCAAAGAGCCAGAGCTCAATCCCCGCAAGCACAAATAGGTGAGTACACACAGGCTGTCTCTCTCTTTCTCTCCCTCTTTCCAGCTCTCTCTCTCTCTCCATTTCTCTCTACATCTCCCTCACCCTCTCTCCAGGTCTCTCTCCATCTCTCTCGTTCACACACCCTCTCCCTCCTCATTTCCGCCCCTCCTCTCACTCCGAGTTAACTTGGCATGATAAACGCTAAAAGTTCCCAGGTGCGCACCCTTCCCAGCACCAGCGGTTAGAGGCTTGTTATCGTGTGTGTGCGTGCGTCAGTGTCAGCGTGCGTGCGTCACTGACAGCGTGTAGTTGTGCTTTCGTGCACACCAGTGTGCTTGGGTGCATGTGTTTGCTTTTGGGTATTCTTGTTGGTGTGCTTGCTTACGTGCTGGTATACGTACGTGCGTGTGTGTCTGTACGTGAGTGTGTCTATGCGTTTGTGTGCATGTTCAGGACTTGGCTAAACTTACTGTACTTCAACGCACAGGCTGTCGATTGTTTAACGCCATTCCTCTTTTCATTTTATTTCTTTTATTAAATGTTAATGCTGCGTATTGAACTAGCTTCCATTATTTGCTAGAGATCGTTCCGTCGGTACCAAGAAAGGGCCCGGGTACAGGCCCAGAAAGGGCCCGGGTACAGGCCCAGAAAGGGCCCGGGAGTCCCTTTCCGAAGAAAGGGACTGTCGTTGACAGTCATGAGCGGCGCTTCATGAGCTCTATGTGACTGGACGGTCTGGAGCCTCACCCAGAGGCAGTCATTGGAAAGAAGAACCCTTCCCACAAGCGTCACGAATTAAGAGGAAAAAGAGGAGCATCTATCCATACACCCCGTTCTACTGCCTCTCATGAGGAAATATTTCAGAATAGTCGAGCCGCTATATTTTTTTCTATGTCGTGACCATGTCTCTGCTGTTCTTGTGTGCAGTGTGTGGTGCTTCGTGTGCCCTTAGTGTTCTCTCGTAGTTAAGTCTCAATGGTCCAGAAATTAGTCTCTCTTTTTTTTGTCATCTTTCTTATTTTAGCTTTCTGTTTCTTTAAGCGTTGGTTTCCTCACCAGTGAGCATACTGAAGAACCGTCTCACGTGTGTTGTATCCAGCACTCTCAAGACCTTTTTTGATTAGACACTTGATGACTTTGCTGATGTTTTCAGCTTTGGGTACGACTCTGACGTTACTCATCTACTGGGTTCCTCTACTGGCAGGTTCGGGATCACGTCGTCTCACAAAATCTTGATCTTCAAAACATGCAAATTATCTCACCGTCTTTCTTCTCGCTTCTTCTCCTACCAGAGCTAAATTAGAACACAAACGTATAATTATATTTAAAAAAAGACAAAACAAAGGAAAAGAGAAGTGTGATCAAATATCACTACTCACGCAGGAATACCAGTCAGTGTGTGTGCGCGCGTCAAGGCCGACCCAGCAACCGGTCCTCTCGAATAATATCCCGCATTTTGACGTCAAAATTCCCAATGGACAATGTGTGATGTGAGGCTTACAAAAAGGTGACGTTTTCTGTCCATTGTGACAACTGGAGCACATGGGCTGGACCCAGAGGTGAACAGGCCTCTGAGGTGAACAGACCCAGAGGTGAACACTGTGAACCACTACCTCTCTCGTTGGAAAGACAATGTACACGCTGTCTTCTGCGGCTCAAGTGTCGATTTTTAGTGTCACGTCCAAGTCTGTCCCTGAAACCTGTCAACCAGCTTTTGCAATATATATTATCCTTAACCCAGACTGACTGACACCATACTCAGTCTCTGTACATGTCCCTAGTAATGTATGTGTCACCTTGCCCCTGTCATCCTGGTGATTTTGAATGCAACCCTGGTGATTGATTATTGCCGTCGGATGCCTGTAATTGTGCACCCTATACTCGTCCTGTGAGCGATAGCACAGAAAAGGATTACATAGGGGCACAAAAGGTGATAATCAGACCGGAGTGGAATTTGTTTACATCATTAGTTAGAACCAATCTGTACATATTATAATTAATAATTAGTAATTGACTTCTCTCACTGCAGCTTCGGTGCATTAGCAATATGTTATGATACGTTGTCTGCAATTCGATGCTAGTAACGAGGATAAGAAGTCGGAAATAATTAAGCTGTCTACTGCAGTGTTTTCAGTCATTTTGTGTTCCTATAACAATGAACAGTTCATCTTGCAAGGGGGGGGGGGGAGAGTTGAACATGTTATTTAGGCCTTAAGCTGGTCGCTTTATGGAGGCTGAGACATAACTGGAATGTTATATAACAAACCATAATATTTTTTTATTTTTTTATGTATGAAAGGTTTTGAAGATAAATAGCTCGAGATGCTTTTCGTAATATTTATTTGTTCGTGAATGATGACAGTTCTGTACAAGCAGCCTGGCCTTTACTGTATTGATTCCCTGTCACGAGATGTCATTGTTTGCTCTCTTGATGTGGACAGTAATATAGACCATTATTAGTATTAAGCTCTGTTAGAAGACGCTGGGAGTGCTGGGAGACACTGGGAGTGCTGGGAGAGACGCTGGGAATGCTAGGATACACTGGGGCCTGACAGCTGAGTGGACATCGCTCGGGATTCGTAGTCCTGAGGTTCCGGGTGCGATTCCCGGTGAAAACAAATGGGCAAACTTTTTCAATCCCGATGTCCCCGTTAACCTGGCAGTAAATAGGTACCTGTGAGTTAGACAGCTGCTACGGGCTGCTTCCTGGGAATGTGTAACAAAAAGGAGGCCTGGTCGAGGACCGGCCACGGGGATGATAAGCCCCGAAATCATCTCAAGATAACCTTAAGATAATCTCAAGATAACCTCTGGTTGGTCTGGGAGACACTGGGAGTGTTAAGAGAGACCTTTGTTTTGCTCAGAGACGGTCCTGGTGCTGAGAGGCACTGGTGCTGAGAGGCACTGATGCTGAGAGGCACTGGTGCTGAGAGGCACTGGTGCTGAGAGGCACTGGTGCTGAGAGGCACTGATAGCTCAGGAAGGTATTAGGGTGCTGGGGGGGCGGGAGGGGAGGGGGGAGACATCGGTGGCGCAGAGTGGTCGTAATATATTTTTAGAGATTCTGTATTGGTGATAACATGGTGATGTGTACCTGTGGGTGCGCGCCTGGCCGCGGGGCGGGGCGGGCGGGAAGGTGCCCCACAGCACCAGATGTGGACAGCTTGTATAGTCCGTAAGTCACAAGCAGGGTGACGAATGACACAGAAAGTACTACGAGTACAGTGATGGTCTGCTTGTGAGTGTCTGCTGCTGTCGTACTCGTGTCTGCTGTTTCTTTACTCGTATCTACAGCGTCCTTGTCTGCTGCGTTCTTAACCGCGACATTTGAGTCCTTACTCTCTACTGGTGAATGAGAGATTGACTTCGGGTGTTCTCTTAGACACTTAATGTCGCATAGTGAGTCGTCGTTGGCCAACACTGATAATCCAAATTTGTTGACGTTAACTCTTATTTTGCGCGCAGGAATCTGACCGATGTTCAGAATCTGTGTGTGAAGTGTACAGTCATTCTCAAGCAGCGTAATACTCAGTCCTACAGCGTCCTTCTTGATGTAAAAGTGAAACCACTCCTCTTGCCTGTAGTGATGACTGAACACGTTCGCTTCTCTTATCGTAATATTTCTGTAATGTGATGGTTGAGTTTCAATATAAACTTTCGATTCAGTAATCGTCACGTTGACACAGATGATTACATGGTTATCATCATCCAAAATACAAAAATTCGTTTTTGAGGTCAATTTGGGAGTGATGAGGCTGAGTATGAGAGGGATGTTTTGGTCGACGTTACTGCTGAAGATGCCACACGGCAGCTGGTGGTAGCTGGAGGCGTGAGGCAGCTGGTGGTAGCTGGAGGCGTGAGGCAGCTGGTGGTAGCTGGAGGCGTGAGGCAGCTGGTGGTAGCTGGAGGCATGAGGCAGCTGGTGGTAGCTGGAGGCGTGAGGCAGCTGGTGGTAGCTGGAGGCGTGAGGCAGCTGGTGGTAGCTGGAGGCGTGAGGCAGCTGGTGGTAGCTGGAGGCGTGAGGCAGCTGGTGGTAGCTGGAGGCGTGAGGCAGCTGGTGGACGAGAGAGAGAGTACGGGATACACGAGGGAGGGCAACCACTGGTCTAGTGTCCACGGCAGAAGTCTCCATGATGGAGCTGAGCGACGAAGGTTGGACCGTTGAGGAAGTGAGAGCGTCTCCGGCGTGATAGTCTTGGTGAAGGTTGTAAGGGTGGCTAGTGTGGGCCGCCGAGGCCAGGAGACCCACCACCACCACCAGCAGCTTGGTCATCACCAGGATCTATTGTAAGATATTACCATCAAGCGTGCGACAGAGACTGGTGCCTGCGGCCACGGGGACTCCACTGGCCATCTCCCTCACACAGGAGAAGCTTCCGCTCTCTGATACCATCACTCGTGTAAATATTTACTGGAGACTGACGTCATCTGGCTCGAAAACAGGAACTGTAAGGAAAAATGTTGTTCTTGTTTTGACTCTCAAACTCACATTTTTTTTGTTTGTATTTTATTTTGTCGAATCATGCTTTCTTATCTCGAAGATCCTACTAGAAGATTCTATAATGATCTTCAACAAGTCTTGTACCTATGTATGCGAGATTCATTCCAGTAGTAAGGATAATAAAGCAGTGGAAAGATACAAGTTCTATATGGACGTGAGGTATCAGTAAACTATATTTATCTGCACTATCTTCTACATGAAAACAAATGGGGGTTAATGATTCAGTAATTTTGAAGAGAAGCAATGAGATCCATAGATGAATTCACGGGCTTCAAACGACACACTTCACGACATAACTAGACCTGATCACGGCTAAACGTTTCATCAGGTATTTACGCATCCATTTACGAAACCTGTTCATCTTTCAACCATCATGGCGGCATTGTTTACATCCTTTAATCTTTTTGAGCTTCAAAACATAATAGTTGTTATCGTTGCAAACAACCTCGTAGTGTTTGGGAGCACATGTTTGTTGATACATATGCAGGTCATCTTGAAATGATTTCGGGGCTTTTTTAGTGTCCCCGCGGCCCGGTCCTTGACCAGGCCTCCACCCCCAGGTAGCAGCCCGTGACAGCTGACTAACACCCAGGTACCTATTTTACTGCTAGGTATCGTAAGCTGTTGGGTCTTTTCCTCTCCTGCCAACCAGTGATCAGTGAAGTGCTGTTTCGCGAGGGATTATTGTTTGGTGAATAAAATGTTAGTATTTACGTGTGAGGATTTCCTGAAAATGCCATAAAAATTTATGTGTGGTGATTTATACGTTGATGGTGGAGGAGGATTTATCAGTCAGTACAGCGAGTGGGTCAGTGCCGAGGGTGCTGGGGTTACTCCTCTGATTGATCTCACTATTTGTAGTGCTGGTCAAATTCTGCATTACTTACTCACATATTGTGATGGTACTGAATAAGAGACCCTATTGTGATGATGCGTAACTAGTACGCCATATTATGACGCTTCATAACATCTAAGCCATATTATGACGCTTCATAACATCTAAGCCATATTATGACGCTTCATAACATCCAAGCCATATTATGACGCTTCATAACATCCAAGCCATATTATGACGCTTCATAACATCCAAGCCATATTATGTCGCTTCATAACATCCAAGCCATATTATGACGCTTCATAACATCTAAGCCATATTATGTCGCTTCATAACATCCAAGCCATATTATGACGCTTCATAACATCCAAGCCATATTATGTCGCTTCATAACATCCAAGCCATATTATGACGCTTCATAACATCTAAGCCATATTATGTCGCTTCATAACATCCAAGCCATATTATGACGCTTCATAACATCTAAGCCATATTATGACGCTTCATAACATCCAAGCCATATTATGACGCTTCATAACATCCAAGCCATATTGTGTCGCTTCACAACATCTAAGCCATATTATGACGCTTCATAACATCTAAGCCATATTATGACCCAAGGCAAGAACAACAAGTTATATAAACTTAGGGTTAAGCTTGTGAAGGTAAAGCCAGCGTACAAACAAACAATGATGTCATGTAACAAATAACCTTTATTTCACAACGTATTAAATCAGAGAACATTACATGTATTGTGTTTGTTACTGTAGATACTTGTAGCTGTGAGACTACAGCTCACACTTTCTAGTTATTTGTCTTATGGTTCACAATTATATTATTTTGTTCCTCATTGGCAGGTAAATTAACACTTTGCCTTGAGTCTTGGACAATCACTTTTGTGTGTTCTAGCCATAAAAGGTATTTATTTGATGTGTGTCATCACTACACTTCTTGTAAACATTAAATTGTGTGATATATATGGACATATATTTGAGAGCACATGGTGGATTAGACATCAATGTCTGTCATACTTTATGAACTTAACTTGTGGTCCCTTACTACAACGCAGCCTTCGGTGGAAGTGTGTTGAAGTGTGTTTGTTCATTGTATTCTTCGTACAAGTGTTCCTCGGAGAGACTGGAGTGGCAGCTGAGTGGTGGGTGATCCTCCTGCTGTTGTGTGTCAGCAGCACCAGCCACACCCTGCAGACACGGCTGCAGGTGATGGCTGCTGGACGCTGCTTCCTCCGTTTCTAATCCGTAAACGCTGTTGATGCTGGATCTACGAGACAAATGCGTTGTCATGTTGGAGGCGTCGGGTGTGGTGGGCACGTGGTGTGTGCTAGGGGAGCACGGCTCTGTAGAGTCTCTGGGCACATAGAACACAGACTTCCTTGCGTTGGTCTTAGTCCCCATCCCGTTGCTGATTTGTATCTGCATCATCTGCTGTGGTCTTGAACAGCAAGCTTGGCGTATATGGCAGAGGAGGAGGATTAGAGCTAACAATATGGGTAGAGCTATTAGGATGTAAATGATGCTTCCGAAGGGCATGGTGGAGTCCATGGTACTGCTTCCGACGATGTGTGCGTGCACTAGTACCACCACACGGGGCGCTGGTTTGTATTTGTGTTTTTACTGAAGGCAAAACCTAGCGGGAATTCCCGAGAAACTTCCGTCACGTTCCTGATGTTAAACAGATGCCACATTCATCCTCCTGACCCATGAAGACTCACCAGTTACCTTTACTGGGACGCGTGTTTGTCTCCTCCTCCTCCTGGCTTTGAGACACCAGAGGTGTGCTGGTGGGAGGGTGATGTTGGTTGTGTGGCCGGTGGTGGCGCGCTCAGCACACTACGTCCTCCCGGCTTCCTGGGTCTCCTCTCCTCCACCTCCACACCTTCTTTGATATAAGATTCTCAACTCAGTAATAGAATTTAACCTTAATATGTTGTTGAAATCCAAGTTGGTTAGTGGATCTGCTGGACGTTCATCTTGTTTCATAATAACACATTAATGTTGGGAAAGGCAGCACGTGACAAGCTGAGCGTGTGACGTAGGTGTTGCTTACAGCTTCTCCAGGAAGCTTGTTCATGGTTATCTCTAAGTACGTGTCAGTGCACGATAACCTATTGATTTTGCTTGTAAGATGTTGAAGAGTCTTTAGCATAAAGAACATTTCTGAGAACGTGTATAATGCATTTAATTTTTCCCCTACTGTCATTGTGTTCAAATTACTTATTCGTGACTTCTTAGCCTTGAATTTAAATAATTTCTTTTTCTGTCACACCCGAAGGTCTTAGATGTGAGACGGACACAATAAAGGTGATTTTCAAGTAGCTATGTATTTTATACTGGGAGATTATTATTAAGAAAGCATTTAGTCTGATCAATGTATGTATCTGAACTTTTGGGAATTCCAGTGACAATGTCAGTTACTTCATGTACTGTTGCAACTCTGCTAAAAGTTGTGGTTTTTAGGAATGCAAATCTGAAAGGATTTAGAACAACAACATCTGTCCTACAATACTTTAAACTTCAATTTATTTTCTAGCAACCAAAATTTTTCCATTAATTAATAATATTGTTTGTCTTGTAGAGCTTTATGTGGACACTAACGGTATTGTGTTAAGTGGCTCCTGTATGTTTGGTCTTGCGAGGCTCGTGTGCCAGGCGCTCCTGTATGTCGAATATATAGTGGGATGGTGTCTTTGTGTGACTGTCCTCAAGTGGCGGGCTTGCTTACTCTGAGACACAGAACTGGTACAGACTGTTTTCACTGGTGTGGAAGTAAGGAGACTCTGCCAGAGCTGCCACACTGTGATGAGGTCCACAGCTGCCGGGAACACTGCTACCTCTACAGCTGTTCGTTCTTTCACTGTAATCTAGTTTACCATCGTTTTCCGAGGAGCAGCTGGGGGTATAGTGCGTGATGGGAGGAAGGTCAGTAGACGATGATGCATTGGGGGGCATCACGACCATCACCTCTGGTTGCTGTCCTGGACGCTCAGGTCTAACTGCCTTGGTGTGTGTGATGGCTGGTGGCGCACTCGTGGGAGAGGAGCAGAAATCTTTGATTATGAATAAAAAAATTACAACACAGCAAACAGCAGAACATGCTCCAACTATAATAACGGTTTGGTTATGAATATAACGGTTTGGCAACGAAAAATTCGTAGAAGCCGGGCTAGTACTGTTCACAATTAAGCTGCTGTCAGGAGATTGTGTTGTTGATTTCTGACGTTTGATATCCAAGCTGGAATAGCCAAACCAAGTCATTCGTAATACTTGAACACGTGTTGCAGCAAAGGGAAGCGTCACTAAGTCCCTCTTGCTTCGAGGCAGACATAACATTAACTTCATCTTATTACCAATGACCACCGCTTGGAAATGTATCCACGTGTCTTCACGGAACAGTGTTAATGGGACAGTGGCAAAGTCCACAGTTGTGTCATTACACTGACGCTTCCCATGGAGTGATATATTTCCCTCGTGTACCAGCAAGTCAACACAGCCTTGACCATGACCGCGATCATCCACAAACAAGAGTCTTGGGTTCCACTTCGGGATCTGGTTCGGGACCACGAGGCTGACTACGGCCGGGAGGAGCAGCGCCTTAGAGGTATTGAGTATGTGACAGGGCAGCTGGTGGCAGCCAGGATGCAGAACGTCGTCACCTGTTTGGTGTTGGCAAGACGATTTAACATGTTGGTGTTGTTGTCTTGTAAAAGTTGTATTTGTGTCAACGTAGCCATGAACAGCAGTTGTTGCAGGTGTTGGGAATACCTGGGGTGGGAGGCTAACAGCAGCAGGTGTTGAGACAACGAGGAGTGGGAGGAGTAGGAGCCACAGGGCCATTTTGTCCATAGTGAACGGTGAGACAGGTGTGTGTGGTGCTGGCGGCCTCACCACTGTTCATATATTCACCGTCACAACCGGCTGGTGCCAGGAGCTTCACCGTCACCTAACCGACCTGCTCGGTGGATATGATCGAGTGACTGACAAACTCGTATGCGAACTTCCGTCGCTGAAAACATTTTTTTTTTTTAGTAAAGAGGATGGAGAAGTACAGACGAAGGGAATAGTTTGGAAATGGGAAATATAGTGAGTGAAGATATGAGGCCGACTGTCCGCCTTGCTGACACGATGTGTGTGTTGGCTGAAAAGAGAATAGTTGTACAGGATGTACTGCGTGTGTCCTAGACAATAATACTATTAATACAGAGGCTCTTTAGTTCTATAACAACAATCGTTGTACACGTGACGTATATCCTCCCTGGTTATGCAGAGTTCAGAGCCAGGGTTGATCAAGCATTTTCGCAACCACTTGCGAAACATGTACATCCCTCCTCCTCTAGTCGTAATGGTTTGCTGCTTTCTCCTAATAGTTTCCTCCCCTTCTCCTCAATCGTGGAGGCTGATAAATTTATTAAACTGATCTCGGGCGCTTTAGAACTTCACAATACAATGTCATCATTATTATAAACAAGTTTGTAAAGTTTCGGAGCTCAAGATGTTTAATAAATGTAAATAGATTCAGCATGATTGTTAAAAGATGAACAGGTTTCGCAAATTTCTGCTTGCTAAATTCTGGTCCAACTTATTTCTGAAGTTAAATGCTTTATTAACGAGTAACACTATGGAACAATTTGTTGTGGCAGCAATTGTTATTTTGTAATTACTTGTGCATCAAAGGTATAGAAAATGTTTGTTATTTCCATCAACCTTTGACCTTTGACTTAGATTAAGAAAGACGTCTTAGAGGTCACTTGAAGGCTGACGACTCCTGATCTAGAGGGGGGGGGGGGTGGGATGGGGGTAATTATCAGGGAAAGTTCCAAGCCATTACGACTATATAGCAAGGTCCACAATAGGACCTTGCTATATAGGTGTCACACCCTATTGCTTAGGTGTCACACCCTAAAGTTTCTAGAGGTGAGACACAGTGTCTAACGTCTAGACGAAAAAGAGGTGATATGACAACTTATAAGACATTGATGGGACTTGTCAAGGCGGACTCAAAGACAAGTGCTCAAAGTGCTAAGTGGTAGGGCCAGAGGCGCGGGTGGAAGCTGGAGACACACAGTAGCAGAATGGTGGCAGGAAACGCTGGCCATCATTACTTAGAACTGTTCTAAGTAATTAAAGGCTAACGAAAGGAACAGAATAACTGACTCCCGAAACATATAAAGTCTGTCTGAAATATGTTACTTTACGGAAAGTCAGAAATAGCAAAGGAATACTAGGGCAACGAAGAAAGATTACTGAAATTAAACCTCACGTCACTAGAAGACAAAATAGTCAAGCGAGACATGATCACGACATATTCAATCCTCGGGGGGAATTGAAAGGGTAGACAGAGACAGATTACTTAACACAGGTGATAGTCGTATAATAGGACAAAGATAAAAATTAATTTCCCAAATGAACCACAAATACATTAGAAGCATGTTGGTAGTGTCAGAGTAGACAACAAATGGAATGCACTAGGCAGTGATGTGGTGGAGGCTGACTTCATACACAGTTTCAAATGCAGATATGATAGAGCCCAATGCACGGTAATCTGTACACCAGTTGATTGACGGTTGAGAGGCGGGACCAAAGAGCCGTAGCTCAAGACCCATAAGTTTAATTAGGTAAGTACAGAATTAGAGAACCTACATTTAGTATGACCGGATACGGGAGCTAGCGCTCAAATGTTGTCTCTCAAATTTAGGTGAATATACACACACGAACGATCATTACCTAACATATAATTTATATATTTGTTGATATATTCTGGCAAGACGATACAACACACAACAGGTCACTTGCTCCATGTAAGGGGAACACTCATTAACTATAAAATTCCGTCACATCTGTGATCTTTGGCCTGATGCCTTGAGAGTCAACTCTTACGAACAGTGTTGTGAATCACTATGAGGGGGGGGGGGGGTACTGAGGTGATGAGGTTAGCTGTGTTTGAGGTGATATGAGGAGGGGTGACCTGGGGACGTGGGGGAGGGGTGACCTGGGGACGTGGGGGAGGGGTGACCTGGGGACGTGGGGGAGGGGTGACCTGGGGACGTGTGGAGGGGGTGACATAAGGGGGAAGGGGAGGCACGATAGGTGGGAGGGTGACATAGTGGGGGGCGGGGGGATTGGTGGGAGGGAATAATCTCAGGCGACCCAGAAGGATCAGATAATCTCACCTCACTTCCGGAGTCACAAGGTCTTGACGTCATCTTCCTGGAGATCTGACTCCTTATCCGACGGTGGATCTTGTCCCCTCCACCGTAATGGATCTTAGTTCGGATTATAACCGGAACTTGGAAAGATACAAGACATTATATATATAATATATATATATATATATATATATATATATATATATATATATATATATATATATATATATATATATATATATATATATATATAATAGAAAATGTCTGTTCAAAGTTGGAGGCCACAAGGTTAGAGCCAGCCGAGACTGTTCAACACGCTTCCACTACACATAAGGGACATAACTGGCCGACCCCTCACAGTCTTTAAGAGAGAACGTGACAAGCACCTCCGAAGGATACCTGATCAATCAGGCTGTGAACTCATACGTCAGGCTGCGAGCAGCCGCATCCATCAGCCTGGTTGACCAGTCCAGCAACCAGGAGGCCTGGTCGACGACCGGGCCGCGGAGACGCTAAGCCCCCGAAAACACCTCAAGGTTACCTCACCCAAGTTTGCAGAGGGAATGGTCTGAAGTACGGGATGAACATAGGCTAGTTGGGGTCACCAGAATTCGACGAGTTTTGTCCGTTAGCTACTCAGCTAAATATTTTCAAAATAGAATTTTCATAAATTTTATTTGCTTAAAGTAATATGCATCATTATTCATTGATGTCGGGAAAATAAACAATTTAATTTCTGTTAATTTTCCTGCTGTCAATAATTTGTTCGTACTCGCATAAGTCAAACGATTCTTTCACAGCTTCAAAAGTTACTGAAGCTACGAACAGTTTTCAGAGTGAAGAGTAACTAATATTTTGTTTAGTATTTCTCACCACTAAGATTTTCTCATTGGCCACCACCCATGTTTAAGGGAATAATATTTTAATATAAGAGACAGACAGGCGTTGAGACAGAGTGAGACAGGCAAAGTGACAGAGAGACAGACGGTGGATGGATAAATTGATGTATAGTTGCGTTGATTGATGTATAGATAGATGGATACTTGGGTAAATTGGAGGTTAGATAGATGCATTGATGGGTAGATCGGTAAACGGATAGAGGTATAGATAGGTGATGGGTAGATGGATAGACAGATGAGTAGGTGGATATAGATGGATTGATAGAAAGATTATTAGGTGGATGGATAGATAGATGGAGAGATGGATATAGATACGTAGATGGATGATGCATAGCTAGATGATTGGAGAGATGAATAAATGGATGGGTAGACAAATAGATATAGATGGATAGGTAAATGATATATGAGAAGATAGATGGTAGATGGATGGATGGATAGTTAGATAAATACATGGGCAAATAGATATATGGATGGATAGATAGTTGGATAGATAGGTGGCGAGGTAGATGGACAGATGGGAGACAGACAGACACAAGCAACACCTCGTAGCCCTCTAGTATACTATAAGAGAGAATGTCTGTACTAACCTAGTTGTGCTTGCAGTGGTTGATCTTCGGCTCTTTGGTCCTCGGTTTTCACGTGTGTCCTCTTATGCAAGTACCATCCCTGTTAAATAATCCGTCCTTATCTGCCCTTTCAATTCCCTGAGAAGTATGTATATGGTGATCATGTCTCCCTCAGCTCTTCTTACTTACAGCGATGTGAGGTGCAATTCACATAGCCTTTCCTATTAACTCGTACCTTTTAGTTCTTGGACTAGTCTGTTCACACACTTGGGGCTAGCCTTACCTAAATTTGCAAGAAAAGGTGTCTAAGATATGGGACGGACGTAGGCTGGTCGGAGTAGAGCTAACTTAAAGGATTTAAAAAATAATATTAATTATTCACAACCCTGACCTGAGGTAAGAGTACCGAGACCCTGTCTGGTAAGGGGCCTGACAGCTGAGTGGACAGCTCTCGGGATTCGTGGTCCTAAGGTTCCGGGTTCGGTCCCCGGTGGAGGCGGAAACAAATGGGCAGAGTTTCTTCGACCCTATTGCCTCAGTTCACCTAGCAATAAATAGGTAACTGGGCAATAAATAGTTAGGAAACAATAGGAATAAATAGTTAGACTGCTGCTTCCTGGGGGTGTGTGACAAAAAGGAGGCCTGGTCGAAGACCGAGCCGTAGGGACGCTAAGCCCCGAAATCATCTCAAGATAACCTTAAGATTACCCCCCTCCCCCTAATCACCACCATCCGATTCTCATGGATTCAATTCTGGTAAAGTGTGAAATATTCGTTCAATTATCCGAAGACTTTTTTCGGGACCAATCAGTGGGATGGAGCAAGTCAACACGACCTTTTGCCTTAAAGTCATGGGAAATCCTACATCTCCTGCAATGCTCAGAGACAAATTATTTAGTGCTGTTAACACCCTATTGACTGGTGCCGACATACCAACTCTCTCCTTTTATGATAAATGGCTGAGAAAAAATACCTACAATCTCATTAAATTCAATATTCCTTTTAAGTGCAATCTACTTGTCTCTGATATTCCTCTTTATCTGTACCCCAACATTCAAGTATCATACACACCTGTCACCAAGAAAGATAATGAGAATCTTGCTCCTCTCCACTCCGCCTTTTCCCTTACTCTCCCTCTCTTTCCTTATTACAGTGTAATTCTGGGGGGAACACCGCATTTGTTATGATTCCTGAGAGTTTTGTTTCAGTGATTCCAATTACATCTGCGTCTACTTCTTGTGCTCTTTCCTTAAATTCACTCGCCTTGCTTGTAAACCCATCTATGTTCGTGTATATCACTTTGAAGTTGACTCTTTTTTCTGTCCATCCACAGTTTCTGTTGCTCCCACTGGAGTAGGTAAACATGGAGGGTCTGGGATGGGGATATGTGTGTGTACTCACCTAGTTGTACTCACCTAGTTGTGTTTGCGGGGGTTGAGCTTTGGCTCTTTGGTCCCGCCTCTCAACCGTCAATCAACAGGTGTACAGATTCCAGAGCCTATTGGGCTCTATCATATCTACACATGAAACTGTGTATGGAGTCAGCCTCCACCACATCACTTCCTAATGCATTCCATTTGTCAACAACTCTGACACTAAAAAAGTTCTTTCTAATATCTCTGTGGATCATTTGGGCACTCAGTTTCCACCTGTGTCCCCTTGAGCGTGTACCCCTTGTGTTAAATAGCCTGTCTTTATCTACCCTATCAATTCCCTTCAGAATCTTGAATGTGGTGATCATGTCCCCCCTAACTCTTCTGTCTTCCAGCGAAGTAAGGTTTAATTCCCGTAGTCTCTCCTCGTAGCTCATACCTCTCAGCTCGGGTACTAGTCTGGTGGCAAACCTTTGAACCTTTTCCAGTTTAGTCTTATGCTTGACTAGATATGGACTCCATGCTGGGGCTGCATACTCCAGGATTGGCCTGACATGTGTGGTATACAAAGTTCTGAATGATTCTTTACACAAGTTTCTTAATGCCGTTCGTATGTTGGCCAGCCTGGCATATTCCGCTGATGATATCCTCTTGATATGTGCTGCAGGAGACAGGTCTGGGGTGATATCAACCCCCCAAGTCTTTTTCTTTCTCTGACTCCTGAAGAATTTCCTCTCCCAGATGATACCTTTTATCTGGCCTCCTGCTTCCTACACCTATCTTCGTTACATTACATTTGGTTGGGTTAAACTCTAACAACCATTTGTTCAACCATTTCTTCAGCTTGTCTAGGTCTTCTTGAAGCCTCAAACAGTCCTCTTCTGTTTTAAGAAAAGTGTGTGTGCGAGTGTGTGTGTGTGTGTGTGTGTGTGTGTGTGTGTGTGTGTGTGTGTGTGTGTGTGTGTGTGTGTGTGTGTGTGTGTGTGTGTGTGTATCTGTCTGTGTCTATCTCTCTGTCTAACTATCAGCCACCTGGTGGTCCAGCAGCTGGTAATATAGTGGTGGTGAGCCATCTGGCTGCACTTCCGATATAGGCAATAATGAAATGCATCACATAATTAAATTTCTTGTTTATATTTTTATGAAATATATAAATTATGAATTTTAGTGGTAAAATAAAGCTGAGTTAACGTACATGATACATACATATAAATGCACATGTTGCCGCCATAATCACTTGGAGCAAGTAACACTGATAAGTTTTTGAGTGTTGCAAGTAATGTTAATGGTGCAGAGAGAAGGTGATGAGCAACATGGCCAGACTGAGGCAGGCGGCCGCCGCCACCAGGCCCGCGTCCACCTGCAGCAGCACCTGGTGTTGCTCGCGGCCGTCGCCACCCACACCACGAGAGCTGCTGACATTCGTCACACTGGGCGGGGACACAGCCGCCTCTACAGGAGTGTCTGTGGTGGTGATTTGGTTACGAATATAACGGTTTGGTGTTGAAGGCAACGAAAAATTCGTAGAAGCCGGGCTAGTACTGTTCACAATTAAGCTGCTGTCAGGAGAGTGTGTTGTTGATCTCTGACTTTTGGTATCCAAGCTGGAATAGCCAAACCAAGTCATTCGTAATACTTGAACATGTGTTGCAGCAGAGGGAAGCGTCACTAAGTTCCTCTTGCGTCCAGGCAAACATAACATTAACTTCATCTTATTACCAATGACGACCGCTTGGAAATGTATCCACGTGTCTTCAGTGAACAGTGTTAATGGGACAAGTGGCAAAGTCCATAATTGAGTCACTACACTGACGCTTCGTCCTGGAGTGATATATTTCCCTCGTGTACCAGCAAGTCAACACAGCCTTGACCATGACCGCGATCATCCACAAATAAGAGTCTTGGGTTCCACTTCGTTTTCTGGTTCGGGACCTCGAGGCTGACTACGGCCGGGAGGAGCAGCGCCTTAGAGGTATTGAGTATGTGACAGGGCAGCTGGTGGCAGCCAGGATGCAGATGGTCCGTCACCTGTTTGGTGTTGGCAAGACGATTTAACATGTTGGTGTTGTTGTCTTGTAAAAGTTGTATTTGTGTGAACGTAGCCATCAACAGCAGTTGTTGCGGGTGTTGAGAATACCTGGGGTGGGAGGCTAACATCAGCAGGTGTTGAGACAACGAGGAGTGGGAGGAGTAGGAGCCACAGGGCCATTTTGTCCATAGTGAACGGTGAGACAGGTGTGTGTGGTGCTGGCGGCCTCATCACTGTTCATATATTCACCGTCACAACCGGCTGGTGCCAGGAGCTTCACCGTCACCTAACCGACCTGCTCGGTGGATATGATCGAGTGACTGACAAACTCGTATGCGAACTTCCGTCCCTGAAAACTTTTTTTTTTTGTAGTAAAGAGGATGGAGAGGTACAGAGGAAAGGCATAGCTTAGAAATGGGAAATATAGTGAGTGAAGATATGAGGCCGACTGTCCGCCTTGCTGACACGATGTGTGTGTTGGCTGAAAAGAGAATAGTTTTACAGGATGTACTGCGTGTGTCCTAGACAATAATACTATTAATACAGAGGCTCTTTAGTTCTATAACAACAATCGTTGTACACGTGACGTATATCCTCCCTGGTTATGCAGAGTTCAGAGCCAGGATTGATCAAGCATTTTCGCAACCACTTGCGAAACATGTACATCTCTCCTCCTCTAGTCGTAATGGCTTACTGCTTTCTCCTGATAGCTTCCTTCCCTTCTCCTCAATCATGGAGGCTGGTAAATTTATTAAACTGATCTCGAGCTTTAGAACTTCACAATATAATGTCATCATTGGTATAAACAAGTTTGTAATGTTTCGAAGCTCAAGATGTTCAGTAAATGTAAATAGATTCAGCACGATTGTTAAAAGATGAACAGGTTTCGTAAATTGCGGCTTGCTGAATTCTGGTCCAACTTATTTCTGAAGTTAAATGCTTTATTAACGAGTAACACTATGGAACAATTTGTTGTGGCAGCAATTGTTATTTTGTAATTATTTGTGCATCAAAGGTATAGAAAATGTTTGTTATTTCCATCAACCTTTGACCTTTGCCTTAGATTAAGAAAGACGTCTTAGAGGTCACTTGAAGGCTGACGACTCCTGATCTAGAGGGGGGGGGGATGGGGGGAATTATCAGGGAAAGTTCCAAGCCATTATGACTATATAGCAAGGTCCACAATAGGACCTTGCTATATAGGTGTCACACCCTATTGCTTAGGAGTCACACCCTAAAGTTTCTAGAGGTGAGATACAGTGTCTAACGTCTAGACGAAAAAGAGGTGATATGACAACTTATAAGACATTGATGGGACTTGTCAAGGCGGACTCAAAGACAGTGCTCAAAGTGCTAAGTGGTAGGGCCAGAGGCGCGGGTAGAAGCTGGAGACACACAGTAGCAGAATGGTGGCAGGAAACGCTGGCCATCATTACTTAGAACTGTTCTAAGTAATTAAAGGCTAACGAAAGGAACAGAATAACTGACTCCCGAAACATATAAAGTCTGTCTGAAATATGTTACTTTACGGAAAGTCAGAAATAGCAAAGGAATACTAGGGCAACGAAGAAAGATTACTGAAATTAAACCTTGCGTCACTAGAAAACAAAATAGTTAAAGAGAGACATGACCATGACGTATACAATTCTCAGGGGAATTGATAGGCTAGACAGAAACAGATTATTTAACACAGGTGGTAGTCGTATAAGAGGATAAAAATAGGAACTAATTTCCCAAATGAGCCACAGATACATTAGAAGATGCTGCCAGTATCAGAGTAGTTAACAAATGGAATACATTAGGCAGTGATGTGGTGGAGGCTGACTCCATACACAGCTTCAAATGTAGATATGACTGAGCCAAATACTTAGTAATCTGTACACCAGTTGATAAACGGTTGGGAGGCGTGACCAAAGAGCCGTAGCTCTTTGGTCCCACCCACAAGGTCAATTAGGGAAATACAGAATTAGTGAACCTACATCTAGTATGACCGGATACGGGAGCTAGCGCTCAAATGTTGTCCCTCACATTTAGGTGAATATTCACACTAAGGAAGCACTAAGGAGATGGGGGTAGCTGTGTTAGGGGTTATATGGGGGAAGGGGGTGACATGGAGACATGCGGAAGGTGTGACCTGGGGACCGCTGATTCAGGTTGGGGGGGGGGTGACATGAGGCAGGGGGATTGGTGGGAGGGAATAATCACAGGCGACCCAGAAGGATCAGATAATCTCACCTCACTTCCGGAGTCACATGGTCATGACGTCATCTTCCTGGAGATCCGATTCCTTATCCGACGGTGGATCGTGTTTCCTCCACCGTAATGGATTTTAGTGTGAATTATAACCGGAACTTGGAAAGATAAAAGAATATTCAGAGAAAACCTTGTGGATTCTCACTGAACGCTTTAATCTTTTTCTCTCCTACCACCCCCTATTATTAATTTTATTTATTTTGTTTTATTTTATTTTATTGCATTGCTACAGTTTACAGAGAACACACACATATATAACAATATAACAATCAGTGTTCGAAGACGTCGTCCAGCTCCTCGGAGGTTGGGTGCGTACCCAGGATACAGCACGCATTTTCCCGCTGAACTGCGACACTGAGGCGCTGGAACAGGAAAATGGCCGATATATATATATATATATATATATATATATATATATATATATATATATATATATATATATATATATATATATATATATATATATATATATATATATATATATATATATATATATATATATATGTCGTACCTAGTAGCCAGAACGCACTTCTCAGCCTACTATGCAAGGCCCGATTTGCCTAATAAGCCAAGTTTTTCTGAATTAATATATTTTCTCAAATTTTTTTCTTATGAAATGATAAAGCTACCCATTTCATTATGTATGAGGTCAATTTTTTTTATTGGAGTTAAAATTAACGTAGATATATGACCGAACCTAACCAACCCTACCTAACCTAACCTAACCTATCTTTATAGGTTAGGTTAGGTTAGGTAGCCGAAAAAGTTAGGTTAGGTTAGGTAGGTTAGGTAGTCGAAAAACAATTAATTCATGAAAACTTGGCTTATTAGGCAAATCGGGCCTTGCATAGTAGGCAGAGAAGTGCGTTCTGGCTACTAGGTACGACATATATATATATATATATATATATATATATATCGATGATTTATATATACATAGTATATTGGGAGCGTTCGTTAAACCACGTTATACGTGGTTTCCTCCGAGGCCAAGGGTCCCCCTTCTTCCAGCCAGAGGTGGTACTCCCTTCTATATCTATATATATATATATATATATATATATATATATATATATATATATATATATATATATATATATATATATATATATATATATATATATATATATATATTTTGGTAGCCGTCTTTCTTGTAAACATATGTTGTTAAATATGACCGAAAAAGTAAGATTAATAATTCTAACACGAATTTTCTCAATATTTCTTATGTTTCTTTTCACTGTCGATGGTAATTGAAAAATCAATTCCTCAAAATTCATTTTTATTTCTAGTCTGACGCGACGCCTGAATACGTTTCGTAATTACCTATTACATTTTCAAAGACTTTAGTTTACACACAACTGTAACCTGTAAACATGCCATTTGCTTTCAAATTTTACTCGCATTTGGGTGAGGTGATATGGTACAACAGTTTTGGATGAGGTGAACAAACTTGTGACAAACACAAGACTAAACACGGAACAATTGGTATTAATTGGATATGAGAGCATAAGAATGGAAGTAACTGCAAAGGGCCTATTGGCCCATACTTCCTCTTGATGCTTGTATATTGGTACAGAGTCTTGAAGTGGGTAGAATACAGTTGTACATTAATTGGCTGTTGATTGCTGGTGTTGACTTTTTGATGTGTAGTGCCCCGCAGATGTCAAGCCGCCTGCTATCGCTCTATCTCTCGATGATTTCTGTGTTGTTTGTTAAGACTTCTTTGGTGATGGACTGGTTGTGGGAAGAGATTATATGTACCTTAATATTAAGAGATTATATGTGCAACAGGGCTCCATTAAGGCACATATAATCTCTACCCACAACCAGACCATCACCAGAGAAGTCTTAACAACACAGAAATCATCGATAGATACAGCGATAGCAGGCGGCTGGACCTGGTGGTCCAGCAGCTGGTAATATAGTGGTAGTGAGCCATCTGGCTGCACTTCAGATACAGGCAATAATGAAATGCATTAGATTATTCAATTTCTTGTTTATGTTTTATTAAAATATATAAATTATGATTTTAAGTGGTAAAATAAAGCTGAGTTTGCGTACATGAGATATATATATATATATATATATATATATATATATATATATATATATATATATATATATATATATATATATATATATATATATATATATATATATATATATATATATGCACATGTTGCCGCCATACTTAAATTTCTTGTTTATATTTTTATTAAATACATAAATTATGAATTTTAGTGGTAAAATAAAGCTGAGTTAACGTACATGATACATACATATAAATGCACATGTTGCCGCCATAATCACTTGGAGCAAGTAGTACTGATAAGTTTTTGAGTGTTGCAAGTTGTGTTAATGATGCAGAGAGAAGGTGATGAGCAACATGGCCAGACTGAGGCAGGCGGCCGCCGCCACCAGGCCCGCGTCCACCTGCAGCAGCACCTGGTGTTGCTCGCGGCCGTCGCCACCCACACCACGAGAGCTGCTGACATTCGTCACACTGGGCGGGGACACAGTAGTTTCTACAGGAGTGTCTGTGGTGGTGGGCGGGATTGTTGCAGTCTTGTCTGATGCCAGTTGCGAATACTTGAATCTCGCAGCTCCCTCTACCCTTACGCGTTTTGCCTTTTTGCTTCCAATTGGAAAATGCTCCAGGTAGTTTACACCATTGAAACTAAATTCCAGTTCATTTTCAACGTTTCTGAACGTGAAGTGTTGTGCATTACGTTGGCAATTGTCAGTAAGTTGAATGGCAAAACTGTTAACTAAGTTGCAATTTATTCCCGCTTTCACATCTATATGTGGTGTGTGTTGTATGTAGCTGTGGTTGACGCAGGCACCAGGGTTATTGTCACCGTCCAATACCACGAATGTCAGGGTGTGGGAAACAAGGTCTTCCTTCCTTATACTCACTTTACCGGGAATATAGACAGCTGTACCGCCCTCCAGTTCATCGCCGGTGGTGGCTTGTGAGCAGCTGGCTGGATCAACGTGGCTGGACAGTACCCAGTACTGAGGGTAGAGTGCTAGGAGGGGGAGGAGGAGGAACCATACGAGGGCGGACATAGCGGGCAGGGGGAGAGTGTTGAGGCTGCCTGCCACCCACGCTCTGAGCTGTGTATTGTGAGGTGGGCGGCCCGTGTACCCCCGGGCTGGTCGTTCTCACCCAGCTGGCTGCGTGTCATGTGGGTCGCACCAGATCTGCGCTCAATTCAATTTCTTTATTATGCTCCCCATACCCATCCCGTGGGCGGTGGTGGAAAGGGATAGAGAGGCACATAATCGGTCCAGGAACGGAGTCACATACTTCGGTTAGCTAAGCAAATGACTATCATTTCAGTGAGTACTTAATGATTACGTCTGCTTGTGTGCCAGCAGTCTGCTGTCTGCAGACGCTAGACTGTTGCCATCTTCAAGATCAAAATCCTTATTTTGCACGTTTTTAATTAAATGTCAAAATATATCTTAAGGGATGTACGAGTGTGAGGAGAGGCACCTAGAGTAGCTGCTCGCACGGGTAAATTGTCTCCCTAAAGTTTGTAGCAATTATTTCAATATAAAAAGTTAATTAATAATAATTCAATGTGTCGTGAGACAGGCAGCCAATATGTATATATATACATGTTAGGATTATACTGAGGTCCCATCCTAAGGTCTAACTACTGATCCCCACAGGATGCAACCCCACAAGCTGACTAACTCCCAGGTACCTATTTATTGCTAGGTGAATAAGGGCATAGGTAATAAATGCTTCCAAGCATTTCTGTCCCGTCCGGAATATCCCAGGTCTCATGTCTCTTGTTGGTCATATCCCAGGTCTCATGTCTCTTGTTGGTCATATCCCATTTCTCATATCTCTTGTTGGTCATATCCCATTTCTCATATCTCTTGTTGGTCATATCCCAGGTCTCATATCTCTTGTTGGTCATATCCCAGGTCTCATGTCTCTTATTGGTCATATCCCAGGTCTCATGTCTCTTGTTAATCATATCCCAGGTCTCATGTCTCTTGTTAATCATATCCCAGGTCTCATGTCTCTTGTTAATCATATCCCAGGTCTCATACCTCTTGTTGGTCATATCCCAGGTCTCATGTCTCTTGTTAATCATATCCCAGGTCTCATGTCTCTTGTTGGTCATATCCCAGGTCTCATGTCTCTTGTTAATCATATCCCAGGTCTCTTCTTGATCATATCCCAGGTCTCATGTCTCTTGTTGGTCATATCCCAGGTCTCATGTCTCTTGTTGGTCATATCCCAGGTCTCATGTCTCTTGTTGGTCATATCCCAGGTCTCATGTCTCTTGTTGGTCATATCCCAGGTCTCATGTCTCTTGTTAATCATATCCCAGGTCTCTTCTTGATCATATCCCAGGTCTCATGTCACTTGTTAATCATATTCCAGGTCTCATGTCTCTTCTTGATCATATTCCAGGTCTCATGTCTCTTCTTGATCATATCCCAGGTCTCATGTCACTTGTTAATCATATCCCAGGTCTCATGTCACTTGTTGGTAATATCCCAGGTCTCATGTCACTTGTTGGTCATATCCCAGGTCTCATGTCACTTGTTGGTAATATCCCAGGTATTTTATCAATCAGTTCCCAGGAATTTAGGTTAATCAGGTACTTTTAGTGCTTCCCCATCCCCAGGAATTTCACACATCAACTTAATGCTCTTATAACCATCATAATATTAATTTTGTCCTGATATATTCTTCCTGGAACACATATACTAAACAAGGATGACTGTTTAGTGAGTGGGTTGGACTGTTAATTTTCAGGTGCCATGTTTACCAGCGGTGTCAGTGTAAGTGGGCACTCCTCACAGCCTCTCTAGGTGGGCACCCCCCTCTCAGCTTCTCTAGGTGGGCAACCCACTTGCTACACCTCTAATCAGTGTCTCAGTTTCCTTAAGTTCTCATTGTGTCACTATCCTGAGGTACTGGATGCCCACTTATTGCCTTAATTCTCTATCATGCTTGCATGCACGGTGTGCCTTCTTGTCACCATGCAATGGTGCAATCAAAGCAAGTGCTCCACACGCACTTGTTCAGGAAGACTCTGTGTTTCCCATGTTATCGTGTCAAAACTTGTCTATGTAGGTGTTGGCGAGTCAGTAGCTATCATGATGGAGACGTTGGGTGAGTCAGACGCCGGGTGAGTCAGACGCCGGGTGAGTCAGTAATATCATGGTGGAGACTTGACGTTTGAAGGTGTGAAGCACTTTAAATATCTTCTTAGGTCACATCCTCAGTACCTCTCTATGTAGTGTGGCGGCTCTCTGGTCCTGACAATATGTGAGAGACGAAAATATTTATATGATGATTAGAACTGTATTTTTTCTTGTGAAGTCAGTTCAATAACATTTTGTGGTTGAGATCATGATAACTCACTGCACTATATTGTCTGACAGAGTCCTGATTCTGTCCTTAGATTGGAGACGAAAAGTATATTAGCTGGTTAGCATTATATATATATATATATATATATATATATATATATATATATATATATATATATATATATATATATATATATATATATATATCTGTATAAATAAAAATGGAAATGTTCGTTTGTTCAAAATCGCTAATCTCCGAAAGTTCTTCACCGATTGCTTTGAAATTTTCACACAACGTTCCATTCGCACTCGAGCGGGTTTATATATACATATTATATAGATGTCACTTCTGTGACGGGGAAAAAACATGCTTCTTTTGAAAAACTGCATTTTTCATGTGTTTTTCATGGAAGGGAAATCTTCGAAACCTCTTTACCGATTACTTTGAAATTTTGACACAACGTTGCATTCGAATAGGCGCGTATTTTTATATACCTAATATATGCATGCCACACCTGTAACAGGATTTTTTTTTAAACAACGCCATCTGTTGGACGTAAGAGCAACACACGCTGTAATCTCCAAAAGTTCTTCATCGATTGCTTTGAAACTTTGACACAACGTTCCATTCGAATACACACGTGTTTTTATGTACCGACTATTTAGATACCTCACCTATGACAGGTGAAAACATGTTTTTTTTTTTAAACAGCGCCATCTGTTGCACCTAACAGCAACTCACGCTATACTAAATATGTTACGATTCCATTTCAATGTTTCCGATTGCATTGATAAATTGAATTTTAATTTTTTTTTTCATTTTGATTTAATTATTTTTGTTACATTGCGTTGACATTGAGCTGTGTTGTTTACCATACCATTCATTTCGTAAGTATAATTATAGATGCCATACCTGTGACAGATAAAATCATTCATTTTTTTAATAAGAAACAGCGCCATCTGTTGCACGTAAGAGCAACACACACTATACTAAATTTGTTACGATTCCATTTCATTGTTTCCAATTTCATTGACAAATTGAATTTTCATAGATTTCGATTGATTTTCATTTTGATTTAATTTTTTTGTGTGACATTGCGTTGGAATTGTATTATTTTGTTTACCTTACCGTTCATTTCCTGATTATAATTTATTTTTGTATTTTTTAATGTATTTATATTTAATGAATTTTTAATTTTTTTCATTTCGTTATTTTAACTGTTTTTCTTATATTTCAGTGATTGGAACATAAGATCATTTGAAGTTCTCAATTTTCTGATGGGAACATCAGATCGTTTGGCAATGCATCGAACGAGGGAGTGGGGAATGTTGGGGAGGACAAGTGGACGGGAGTGGGGGATGGTGGGGAGGACGAGGGTACAGGGGAGGGGTTAATAGTGGGGAGGACGAGGGGACGAGGCAGTTGGGGATGATGGGAACGAGGGGAATGGAGAATTGTGGGGAGGACAAGGGGACAGAGGAGTGGGGGTTGGTAGAAAGGATGAGGGGAGGGGGGAATGGTATGGAGGATGAGGAGATGGGGGAGATGGTGGGGAGGAGGAGGAGGGGTCTGTGGAGTGGGGAATGGTTAGGAGGACGAGCTGACGCTGGAGTGGGGGATGTTGAGGAGGTCAAAGGGACAGGGGAGGAGGAGGAATAGTGGGGAGGACGAGGGGATGGGGGAGTGGGGAATTGTTGGGAGGATGAGGGGACGGGGCAGGGAATGGTGGGGAGGACTGGGAGACGGGAAGGTTGCGCGTTGCTGAGCCACAGCAACGCATATATATATATATATATATATATATATATATATATATATATATATATATATATATATATATATATATATATATATATATATATATATATGTAAAAAATAAACAAAAAAGCAACATCAAAATCAATGACAAAAGTTTCTTTGTAACTTTATTAGATAAACAATATATATAAAATCATTGGAATTTTATTCATTATTATCAAATGCTTAAAATAGTATTTACAAGCACAATGTTTTTCCACAAATATCCATAGAGGTTTGATAGGTACTTGAACAAGGCTAAATCATTTGACTAACATAATTAAGAGATGCGTCAAAAAAGATTTTTGGATTCAACAGTAATTACTGCCATCTCGCTGTACCTTCAGGTTTAGAGAAGCTCAAAAATTACCATTGACATCGAGTGACGTTTAATGGAGCTCTTTGGTAAGGAAATTTAGGCTATAACTTTCCCGAGGTTATGCTCGCTGCGAAGGTCATATGCACACATCATACATGATAAATGTATTCAATAGTTATAATAATTCCTTAAGCCATATTTTGTTTTACAATTTATTTGCTTCCGTGAAGGTCATTTATCATTCTACAAGCATGAAACTTTGATCGGTTCATTATAATGATGAAGACAGTGAAGCAATGACCTGGTCACCATACTGAGCACAATGAAGCAATGATCAGGTCACCATACTGAACACAATGAAGCAATAAATAGGTCACCATACTGAACACAATGAAGCAATGATCAGGTCACCATACTGAACACACTGAAGCAATGACCAGGTCACCATACTGAGCACAATGAAGCAATGACCAGGTCACCATACTGAGCACAATGAAGCAATGACCAGGTCACCATACTGAGCACAATGAAGCAATGACCAGGTCACCATACTGAACACAATAATCTTATTTAAAACATTCGTCGTCATCAGTATCTCCTACATTAGCTTATATATGAACATTGTGCACACAAAGCGCCTTACATTCGCTCCTTCATATCTCAACATCTTTCAAACACTTTAGCTCGTATGGTCTTTATGGATGAAATCATGACGTGGGGAACTGTTCTACAAGAAAAAATAAGTTCAAGATTTTGTACTATTGGAATATTAGAGAGCAAAGCGAAAGCCGAAATCGTCAAGCTATCAACCTAAGCTAACTTGCTCAAGTCCTCAATAAGCAATCCTAGGCCTAATTTAATTCATATGTAGTATTTTAGGCCTATGAAAAGTAAGGTTTAGTTTTGCTCTCTTTCTCAGTTTCTCTACAACATTAATATTGCAGAACAGAACAGTTTTTTGTTGGGTGTAACACTTCATCTTTAGTCCATATTTAGTAGCTATATGGAGTTGGAGGATGATGAAGCTTTGGATGAAGAGGTGGGAGGAGATAAGGAGTTGGAGGATGGGGTAAGAAGAGTGGGGTGTTGAGCACATCCCAACACTGTCTCTACCATCTCAATCCTACCTTCATCATTAAGCAAATCTTGGCTTATTGAAACGTTTTCTGAGTATAAGAGCACTTTAATAATGATGGATTCGGTAGATGGCTCTTGATGCGGCGGTGGACTCAACCCTGAGTCCACCGAAGAATACCTTCTGCCAGCATTTTATATTCATCCAACCTTCGCTCATAGTTTGAGAGGGCAGAACTGGAAGCTAATTCGCCCACCTTCATCGTGCATGTACCGTGGTGGAAGTGAGGTCTGACATCCCAGCTCCTCTTATTAACATCCATACTGACTATAGCGTGACCTAGTGGTGTCGTTCGGCAGGCTGAGTATCCACCTAGTCGACGTTGGTGGATTCTCTAACCCTCGCTCACAAGGTGATCAAGCCTACCTTGAGGTATGGGCCAGCAAAGTGAGCCTCGCTAGAATTAGACATAGCCGCCCGCACGTCTTGGTGGCACAGAACCCTCTTGATTGAATAACATTGTGTTCTTTAATGTGAATTTGGAACCCCATATGGGAATAACACAAAGCACTTGTGAAATGTTGACAGCATGAACAAGGCACGTGAGCTGGGAGGTCACTTAGTTCATGCTGAGTTACAAGGAAGCCCGGCTTGATCCGGACCAAAATGATTGACTGTCCTTCATTTTGGTTGAACGTGTCTTCTGAAACAAGAAATTTGAGTGCATCATCTTTTGATCCAACACATTGTTGCCATCGATCTGAGCGTCAGATCATGACTTTGTTGCTCGATATACGAGAGTGAACATGAGCAGGCTGATGATCACCTCCACCACCAACACCGTCACGTTCACCACTAGCAATACTCTGTGAAGATGTTCCTCAGATGGTTTGAAGATGCTGGCTTTGCGTGTCACAGACGCGTTATAATTGGTTCCTGACGAAGATAACTTTGAAGTGGTGAACATCAGAGACGATGGTGAGAGGGACGTTATACTAGGCAAGAACAATTCACAGTGTTCACTAATACGCGCTGAGCCTCGAGTGTAGACGTCAAAGCGTGAGAAGGTATGACAGGGCTTTGTTAGACGGTACGATCTGTACTGTTCTCCGTCAATGTGAACCGTCACAAGCTTGTCACTTGTGTAGGACAGAGCGATGGTCGCCCCTGAGTTGACTCTTGACGAAGAAATGTTTATATTTCGGATATCTTCCATCCCTCGCAAACACAAAATCTGAACAACATTGACCTGAAGCTCTGTGAGATGTGATTCAGACATTATGCTGAAAGACACACTTTTATCAAACTGTTTGAAGAGACGAAGCTCGCTGCTGTTTGGAACTTCTTCAATGTTACAGGTGGAGGGGCACTTGAATTTTGTTTTATAAGACTTCTCAGCGTTCACGACCAACGATAAGTTGGACGAAGCTGAAAATATTCCCATGTTCAAATTTATTTTATTTTCTTTTGATGAAATTCTGATCATCTGTTTGTTTACAATTTCCACATGGAGGTGAACCCAGTCGTTCGTAACCAGATTTCCTGATAAGATTCCTGAATCAATTCTGTGTTCCCCACGATTAACAGAGAAGAGTTGAGCATGAACATCTGTGGTGTTTCTTGAAAGAGCGACGCAGGCTGATGGGATTCCTTCAGAGACGAGCAACAGGTGCACGCTCCACCACACTGACGAAGGCGGTCGCACACTGACCACTGATGGCAGGGCCGCCCCCACCAGCCCCGGAGCATACAGTTGGCAGGGCTCTGGCTGTAGTACAGCTTTACGAACTCCGTCGACATGACAGATAGTAGCGAGAGTTGAGAACGATAATGCAGATGCTACTGCACAGAGTGACAGGACGCCGAGGCTCCCCATGACTGGTCCGGGGATGGTCGTGTCTCTCGCAGGACTGAGCCTCCCAGGCAAGAGACACGCTGCTCCACAACAGGATGGCCGGGTGGGACGCCATGTAGTGGTTATCAGAGAAAGTGATGTGTATCTTACTTTGCTTGGAGATGCTTGCTTGTTTGCGAAGGTATACAGTCCTTTTTTGTTTTGTCCCTAGTAGGATTCCACAGGTTTTCGTTGTTTAATTCATAAGTTATGATAAACCTTTACCCCTAAAATTTTTATGCAATAGTTTCAAATTTAGCTATTTATTTTAGGTCATACTGGATTTAGAGAGGCCAGACCGGTAAATATTACTGAGAAAGATGCTGGATTAGATCAGTGTTGGTGATTACAGAGTTTTCATAACATTTTCAGAACACTTTGCGTTGTAATGTGTCGGTGTTACACTATTACAATGACTGTAATGATGCGAAGACTATAGTGTCGTTTAAATGAAAAGTGTCAAGAAGCTACCTTAACGAGTGTAATCCTTGAGACAGTGGTGTAGCTGACTCATACACCCAACTTGAATATTTGTCAGTGCTTACGTCTTAGTGCTTGCTAATTAATGACTTCTGAAAAGTGTACTCTAATTCTTCATGTCGCGCATATTGGTTTTGTTGTACCTGTCCAAGTCCTTTGTCGAATCTGGACTTAATGTTGTGGATAGAGGTGGCTTCCACAGCTTCTTTTCTGTGCATTCCACTTGTTGACCACAATGTACGAGTATTTCCTTAGATTTCTTCGACTTATTTGCGTTTCCAGCTTCCAATTATATCCTGTCGTCTAACTTTCTCTCAGTTTAATATTGCTCTACTTGTCCGACTCGTTTATTCCCTTAATTATCTTGTATGATGTGATCATCTCCTCTCTGTTTCTTCTATTTTCTAGGGGTTCTGAGATTTAGTTCCCGTAATCTATCCTCATAGCTTAACCCCAATAATTCTGACTCTAGTCTTATTGTAGCCTCGGCACTTTTGTACATAAATGAGAGCTTTCATATCCATGATGAAGTGTGTGTGTTTTGAAACCTTGCACTTGGATGTGACACCTCTGACTTGCAATGAAATTTCCTGAATTCATTGAATTTGTAAAAAATCTTTTTCACCCTAATGCCCCTGTTACCTAGCAGTAAATAGGTATCTGGGAGTTAGACAGCTGCTACGGGCTGCTTCCTGGGGGAGGTTATCTCAAGATAATCTCCCCCAAGGAAGCAGCCCGTAGCAGCTGTCTGTATCTGCCTATATCTTATTTATGTATCCCAGTTATCTAGGTACTGCTAGGTAACAGGGGATGTGTAACAAAAAGGAGGCTGGTCGAGGACCGGGCCACGGGGACGATATGCCCCGAAATCATCTCAAGATAACCTCAAGATATACATTTGCCAAAGAAGAGGCCAGCTTGGACATCTGCGATGTTCCTTGAAAGAGTGACGCAGGATGTGGTTGTTCCTTAAAAGATGTGGAAGAGGTGCACGCTCCAAGGGACTGTCCAGTGGTGGCATGGCCTCCCACACTAAAGACGGAGCAGACAGTTGGCAGGGCTCTGGCTGGGCAGGTGAACCTGGTTCCTTGGTGATGTCTCTTGTCTCTGTGTTTTCTGGCTATGCAGTTTTACCAACTCCGTCGACATAACTTTTAGTAGCGGGTGTTGAGAACGATAATTCAGACTTTAATAGAAAATACCACGAAGCTGATGCTCTCAGTGATTATTCGGATGTGCGCGTCTCAAGCAGATGATAATATACCAAGTAACAGGAAAGTCGGATGTGACGAAACAGATATTTCTGATCCGGAAATCCGTATCATACCAAATTTGGGAAAATGAATATATTTTGGGTAAGATATGTCATAAAATCGTATATCTTATGAAATATTATTTCTCCGTCTCTCTTTATTTATGTGTCTGTCATTTAACAATAAAATAATATTTTACGCCAAGGATGAAGGGATTGGTAAAGTATTGGTGGCACTTATTTATAGTAAGATAATATTTACATGAAGCCAGCTAGAACTAAAATTGTTTCCTTATAGAGACCAAAGCCTCACATTTAGGTAAAAATTCAAGGAGCGGTAACATAGATTAATTCTTCAAGGGTTTTCATCTCTGTATCTTGCACAAGTCGACAATATTAAAGTGGAGGATATTAACAAATGCGTTTAACCAAGATCACTTTTATGAACTAAGATAACAGAATATGAAAACCCGTGTGGCTATAATTTCTTACATCTGTAATAATTTGACAATACAGCGAGAATTAATTGCAATATTTATGGAGAATTTGCATAGGAATTCACTGCATAGCAAGTGTGGCGATACCTGAAGAGGAGAACCCTTGACGAGTCATATTTAAGTAGAGCAATGATCAGTCTACACTTTCGACTGTTTAATGTTATTGGTGTGAATATTGTTCGGCTTTTGTATCAGATCTTTAGTCACTCTTTTGGATATTTAAAAGTAATCATTGTTCTAGTTTCCTCAGTGCTCGTGAAGGTGTTCCCCCCATCTTCCTCACTCTTGGCATCTTGGGAATTGTTCCTAAAGATAAAAAAGTATATGACTTAATCCAGTTAGATAAATTTTTAAATTAAATGTAAATACAACTACAATAAGAGGTTCCATGACACGTAACTGATAATGTGCTTATAATACACCTCAGAGTTTTAACCATAGGTGAAGCATTAGTTAATGAACAAATCCCCAAGGGCCGTGACGAGGATTCGAACCTTACCTAAACCTCGATGATTCGAGGATTCGAATCTTTCGAATCCTCGTCACGATTCTCATTCCAACCTCGTCACGACCCTTGTGGATTTGTTCATTTGATGCATCACGCATTAGTTGATATTTAAAATTTGGACGAAAATTGCATAATTTCACCAAGATGACAATGATGAAGGCAGATTTGGGAGCACTGTTGACCTCTGCTGGTAGTATTTTATCAGTATATAAATGCAAGAAACAGTATTAACATAACCATCTCGAATTAAGCAACAGCACTCTCGACTCCATAATACCATCCAGTGGTGGAAGGAGACTTCAAACACTTGAGGCTATAGTCATTCGAGAGCTGATCCCATTAATTTCCACCCAAGTACATATAACCTGTAGAATCTAAATGTTTTAAAATTGTTTGATGGTCCTTCTTTGAACCAGTGGGAATATATCTGTCACATTAAAACAAACATTAACTGAAGTTAGACAGCAGTCACCTGACCCCCATGCATTGATTAATGACTAATCATTCCAAAGAATAAGTGTTGGGGTGAGTCAAATCCACGCCCGAGTATGTGAATGTTTTGGCCTCCTTCACTAGTTGCCTGGCGAAGGATCGTCGTATGACGGAGATCACTGTTAATCTGACGGAGGACCATTGTCTCCTGGAGATCCTCCACGGTTGGCTTGACGGAGGTCGTTACTTGCTGGAGATCCTTCAGTGCTGGTCTGGTGGCGGACCGTTGTCTGCTGGTGACCACAATCCCACCTGGGGCTTACAGCGAGGAGGACCCTGGTGTTACCTTCCCTACATTAGTGTGACAGTTGGATAACGATCGTCACCTACTGGTTATGGTACATGAAGTCCCTCCCACGCGAGAATGCCACGGACACCCGTTAAAGAAATGACAGTAACTGGAGCAACATTTGCACACTGTGTGTTTGTGAAAGTAAAACTATTTTGTGGAATTGGTTCAGATTATATTCTCTCACACATGCCATTTCTGTGAAGTGTGTTGTGATCCAGCAGACTATAGCATCCACCTAAGTGTTTTATCATTAGCGTGTAGCTCGATATACGAGAGTCAACATGAGCAGGCTGATGATCACCTCCACCACCAATACCGTCGTGTTCACCACTAGCAAAACCCTGTACAGATGTTCCACAGGTTTTTTCTGGCAGATAAACTTGAGTGTCTTAGATGTACGAAAAGTCGCTGTTGACTCCATACTTGACGCTACCGTGCTGGTGGAGGTGTTCAGTGACTTCATACTTGCTACCGTGCTGGTGAGGATGGTCTCCGACACGATACTTGGCGAAGTTGGTAACTTTACGCCTACTGACGTGAAAGTGAGAGTTGACTGTGAGAGAGATGAGGCATTATCCAGGAAGGACTCACAGTTGTGACCAAGACTTGCTGAACCTCGTGTGTAGACACTAATGGAGAAGGTGAGGCAGACTGTGGTGTTAACGAAGTGTGAGGCGAACAGCTCACCGTCAACACGGACGGTCACAAACTGGTCACTCGTGTAGTAGAGGGCGATGGTCGCCCCGGAGTTGACTCTTGACGGAGGAATGTTAATATTATGGGTAAGGGTTTGATATGAAATACACTTAATCTGAGCCACACGAACCTGAAGCTCTGTGAGATGTGATTCAGGCATTATGTTAAAAGAAAAATTATTATAAAACTGCTTGTAGAGACGAAGCTCGCTGCTGTGTGGAACTTCTTCAATGTTACAGGCGGAGGGACAATCGAATTTGGTTTTAAAAGGTATCACGGCTTCCACGATCAGCGACATGTTGGCTGGAGGTAGAAACTTATCAAGGAAAAAAATAGTTCTTTCTTCTCTGGGAATAATTATGAAGATCTTCAGTGTGTTAAAAGTTTCCACTTTGATGTGAAACCAATCGATTTTAATATAGTTCCTTGGTATGACATAAGTATCAATACTGTGTTTCCCACATTTGCCAGTGAAGAGCTCTGCTTGGACGTCGGTGGTGGCTCTTGAAAGAGTGATGCAGGCCATAGTGTTTCCTTCAGAGACGAGCAACAGGTGCACGCTCCACCACACTGATGTAGGCGGTCGCACACTGACCACTGTTGGCAGGGCCGCCTCCACCAGCCCCGGAGCATACAGTTGGCAGGGCTTTGGCTGGACCACTGATCCTGGTTCTTCAATGATGTCCCTTGACACTCTGTTTTGTGGCTGAAACGTTTTACTAACTCTGTCGACATGACTTTTAGTAGTGAGAGTTGAGAACGACAATGCAGATGCTACTGCACAGAGTGACAGTAAGCCGAGGCTGCCCATGACTGGTCCGGGGATGGTCGTGTCTCCAGCAGGACTGAACCTCCCAGGCAAGAGAGACGCTGCTCCACAACAGGAAGGCTGGTGTGACGTCACACTGATACCTCCGCCACAAGAGTTACGGCTCCACTCCTGTGCCGGGTAAGTCCACTACGGGCTCACTATAGCCCGTGCTACTTGCAACTTTTTGTTCTGAGTAGCTGAATCTAAAACAATAACAATGATACCTCCGCGATGATACCATACTAAACTTGAGTAAAGAGATTTGGCTTTATATAATTTATGATTTATAGTAATATTTCTCTCCCTCTCCCTCCTCTCTCCCTCCCTCTTCTGTTTCCTTGCATGTCCTGCCACTTATTTCTTCCCTTCAACCTTCACCCATGTCTCCCCACGAATGTACCTGTTGTATAACCGCTTGCTCAGCCACACGGCTGCTTCCGCGGAAAAATTGGCTACTCATCCACGAGAAAATATATCAACTGATGTTCACAAATGATGGTGATGATTTCCCGGCTCAGTCTTGAAATCTGGCTTTTGTTCCGCCTAGAGGTTACCGGGGAACAATTCGCTGCTCCACCACACTCAGCTGTAGGATTACAATTTTGTCTTCAGCAGCTTCAGTTGCTACGACGTCTGGCGTGAGTATCGCCTGGGTCACATGAAACATAAAATATATATTTTGGCGGGAGTTGCTTGACCGAGGAGAGTTGGGGATTGACTGGTCCTGGAGACTCCTGCGTGCCCTTTGACCGTGGCTCTTGGTTAGCCCGGGTAGCTACCGAGTGTTGTGATGTGGGTCGGAGGTCTACCCTAGTGTGGGCATCTGACGTCTGCTCTGCTGTGCTCATCTGACGTCTGTTCTGCTGTGGTCATCTGACGTCTGCTCTGCTGTGGGTATCTGACGTCTGCTCTGCTGTGGGTATCTGACGTCTGCTCTGCTGTGGGTATCTGACGTCTGCTCTGCTGTGGGTATCTGACGTCTGCTCTGCTGTGGGTATCTGACGTCTGCTCTGCTGTGGGTATCTGACGTCTGCTCTGCTGTGGGTATATGACGTCTGCTCTACTGTGGGTATCTGACGTCTGCTCTGCTGTGGGCATCTGACGTCTGCTCTACTGTAGGTATCTAACGTTTGTTCTGCTTTCGGCATCTGACGTCTGCTCTACTGTGGGTATATGACGTCTGCTCTACTGTGGGTATCTGACGTCTGCTCTGCTGTGGGTATCTAACGTTTGCTCTGCTGTGGGCATCTGACGTCTGACCTGCTATGGCTATTTGACGTCCGCTTTGCTATGGGTAACTGACTGTCTGCTCTACTATGGGTAACTGACTGTCTGCTCTACTATGGGTAACTGACTGTCTGCTCTACTATGGGTAACTGACTGTCTGCTCTACTATGGGTAACTGACTCTCTACTCTGCTGTGGGTATACGTCTGCTTTGCTGTGGGTAGCTGACGTCTGCCCTGCTATGGGCAACTGACGTCTGCTCTGCTGTGGGTACCCACTAAATATGACGGGCGGCTTATTTAAGTTCGCCACTTGTTCTATTATTTTAATGAAACCTATTCCAGCTCTTTCCCATTTTCAGTGGATGGTACTTTTTATATGTTGGATTCCATAACAAATTTGATTAAAGTCGCTGCTTGATATCTCAACGCCCTTGGCTAGACGCGAACCTCAACCGACATCTCGCCAGGCGAGTACTAACAGTCTGATAGAACCCCACTAAAACAAGTATTTGTACTTTTGATTGATTATAACTTCAAGAATACAGTTCTCTGGTGTCTAGTTCATACTTCATCATCAAGTAGTTATAATGATTCTATCAGTTGTTTGGTCTCAATTCTAGAAATCCATTCCAATCATTTACTAAAGTTGTCAAAGAGATAGATCTTGTTATCGCCTCTTCTACAGCGCTCGTTCAGTACTAGGCAGTTATGTCCTGATTTACCTTACTGGTGGTTCATAATGGAATCTTTGTCTATTTTCTAGTATCTTCTACGTGGTTATCATGTCTCTTTTTTTTTCTTATGATTTCCAGTGTGAGTATTTCCATCGTCACGTGACTTTCAGGTGCAATATTATTGAATTCTGGGACTTATTTGGTTGTATGTGAATTGTTTCTTATATTTTCAAAAGTGATAACACCATACTGTTGTTCGATGCATAATTTAGATGAGTGATAGGTCGGGTGTTGTATGATAAATCGAGATATTTATGATAACTCGGGCAGTGTATGGTAACTCGGGCAGTGTATGATAACTCGAGCAGTGTATGATAACTCAGGCAGTATATGATATCTCTGGCAGTGTATGATAACTCGGGCAGTGTATGATAACTCAGGCAGTGTATGATATCTCTGGCAGTGTATGATATATCTGGCAGTGTATGATAACTCAGGCAGTATATGATATCTCTGGCAGTGTATGATAACTCGGGCAGTGTATGATAACTCAGGCAGTGTATGATATCTCTGGCAGTGTATGATATATCTGACAGTGTATGATAACTCAGGCAGTATATGATATCTCTGGCAGTGTATGATAACTCGGGCAGTGTATGATAACTCAGGCAGTGTATGATATCTCTGGCAGTGTATGATATATCTGGCAAAGTATGATAACTCAGGCAGTATATGATATCTCTGGCAGTGTATGATAACTCGGGCAGTGTATGATAACTCAGGCAGTGTATGATAACTCAGGCAGTGTATGATATCTCTGGCAGTGTATGATAACTCAGGCAGTGTATGATAACTCGAGCCGTGTATGATAACTCGGGCAGTGTATGATAACTCGAGCCGTATAACTCAGGCAGTGTATAATAACTCATTAAGGTCTCTCCTGTCACTTAGGCCTCTTTTGTTCAACTAATAATGCAATTAAAAAAAAGAGAAATAAAGGCAATTAAAACATTTTATTGCTGTTTTGTTTATTATTTAAATATAAACTGCAAAATATTTTATGCTCTCCCTGTTTTTCTGTCCAGGAAAATCTAGACAATTGGCACTTTGTGAGTTTCTGTCCACGAGTCTCTTAGACAGGTGCCACCATGTTAATCTTATCGTGTTTCACCCGTTTGCCTATTTTCTAAAAATATCTTGAATCAATGTAAACTTGAAACCATTTCGGGGTGTTGTATAGTATGCTTATTGTTTTGGCTAGAGGTGTTGGTGGTGCGGGGGGTGTTGGTGGGGGGCGGTAGATGTAGGGGGGGGGGTAGTTGTATGGAGATAGGGGGGTTGGGGTAGATTTATGGTGGGTAGAGGGGTGAGTGGGCGATGCAGTGGTGGTCCAAGTTGGAACTGAGTCTTTGCTGTTGACTTAATGTTTGGTGATATTTTAGCTGGGTTCTTTATCCTCGACTATTGCCCCTGGACATAAGCCGGAATCGTAGAGACTGTTTTCGCTAGTGTGGCGGCCCAGGACATGAGCGGCTGTGTGTTGAGCGTCGAGGGTGGGCGACGGGGCAGGGAATGTCTCTGCCACGGAAGGTAGGTGAACGGCTCCCTGCGTCTCTCCTGAACTGTGGTGTCTGATCCCCGTTACCTCTCCTGTACCACCCGCTGAACACTGCTGCGGTCTAACGTGCAGATATTGGCACTGCCTTCGCATTATTATTATTAAAACTGCGACGAAGGTAAATATGACAGATGCTCCTGCTAAAAGGAGAACCTCAGTTCGACCGAGTGGGGGCGGCGAGGTAGTTGTGTTCGTCTTCTGTTGCATACTGGACGCTACCGTGCTGGTGGAGGTGTTCAGTGACTTCACACTTGCTACCGTGCTGGTGGAGGTGTTGAGTGACTTCGTACTTGCTACCGTGCTGGTGGAGGTGTTGAGTGACTTCACACTTGCTACCGTGCTGGTGGAGGTGTTCAGTGACTTCGTACTTGCTACCGTGCTGGTGAGGAAGGTCTCCGACACGATACTTGGCGAAGTTGGTGACTTTACATCTGCTGACGTGAAAGGGAGAGTTGATTGTGAGAGAGGTGAGGCATTAGCCAGGAAGGACTCACAGTTGTGACCAAGACTTGCTGAACCTCGTGTGTAGACAGTAATGGAGGAGAAGGTGAGGCAGACTGTGTTGTTAACGAAGTGTGAGGCGAACAGCTCACCGTCAACATGGACGGTCACAAACTGGTCATTCGTGTAGTAGAGGGCGATGGTCGCCCCGGAGTTGACTCTTGACGGAGGAATGTTAATATTATGGGTAAGGGTTTGATATGAAATACACTTAATCTGAGCCACACGAACCTGAAGCTCTGTGAGATGTGATTCAGGCATTATGTTAAAAGAAAAATTATTATAAAACTGCTTGTAGAGACGAAGCTCGCTGCTATGTGGAACTTCTTCAATGTTACAGGCGGAGGGACAATTGAATTTGGTTTTAAAAGGTTTCACGGCGTCCACGATCAGCGACATGTTGGCTGGAGGTAGAATCTTATCAAGGGAAAAAATAGTTCTTTCTTCTCTGGGAATAATTATGAAGATCTCCAGTGTGTTAAAAGTTTCCACTTTGATGTGAAACCAATCGATTTTAATATAGTTCCTTGGTATGACATAAGTATCATTACTGTGTTTCCCACATTTGTCAGTGAAGAGCTCTGCGTAAACGTCGGTTGAGGCTCTTGAAAGAGTGATGCAGACTTTAGTGTTTCCTTCAGAGACGAGCAACAGGTGCACGCTCCACCACACTGATGTAGGCGGTCGCACACTGACCACTGTTGGCAGGGCCGCCTCCACCAGCCCCGGAGCATACAGTTGGCAGGGCTTTGGCTGGACCACTGATCCTGGTTCCTCGGTGATGTTTTGTGGCTGAAACGTTTTACTAACTCTGTCGACATGACTTTTAGCAGTGAGAGTTGAGAACGACAATGCAGATGCTACTGCACAGAGTGACAGTAAGCCGAGGCTCCCCATGACTGGTCCGGGGATGGTCGTGTCTCCCGCAGGACTGAACCTCCCAGGCAAGAGAGACGCTGCTCCACAACAGGAAGGCTGGTGTGACGTCACACTGGTGTTGCAGACAGAAATGTGTTATCAAACTTGAGGAGAAGATATGTGCTCTTAGTAATGATTGACAGTAATATTTCTTATGAGTTATTAGTTCTTTCACAGCAATAAAGGAAATAAGATATGTGAATAACTAAAAATAACACGAAATAACAAAATTAAAAATTAAAGAGGTGCTTACTCTAGTGTGTTAGAATGTTTCCAGTATTGACAGCTAGTTGTTGTTTTCATAGGCTTATGGCAGCTGCCGGCACCAACCTGTGAATCCTATCTGAAAACATTTTATAAAAATACTTATAATAATAAAAATAGAACGTGTACTGGAAGGGATTGATAATTTTTAATCTACTACTCTTATCTACCATAATCCAAGATATTTACACACAGTTGCTAATGCAGTAAAACATTAGCAGATATATGATTAACCTGACTGAAGTTAATTTATATATATTAGATTCTGGTCTAATATAAACTATTATTATTAACTGTACTTTTTCTTCAGTATATTAATATAATTGGTTAAATGGTCAGTATTGATCAATATTTGGGCTCGAATACCCTAAGTAAAACGGGTATCTGAAAAGGGAATGGGTTAAGGTTATTGTATTTATGTAACTGATCCACAACCATACAATAACAAACATAACACAGACCTCATTTATCTATTAATAATTGATGATACCCAAGGTGTTGTGTATTGTGATGATATAACAACACTTCTCTAGTTCTTTTGATGGAATAAGCACCATATACTTTGGTAGACAGTTGTGATGAGAGTGAGGCGGTTCACTGCACGAGGGCTGGGGCTCCAGTATACCAGTATACTCTTGTGATGAGTGAGGCGGTTTACTGCACGAGGGCTGGGGCTCCAGTATACTAGTATACTCTTGTGATGAGTGAGGCGGTTTACTGCACGAGGGCTGGGACTCCAGTATACCAGTATACTCTTGTGATGAGTGAGGCGGTTCACTGCACGAGGGCTGGGGCTCCAGTATACCAGTATACTCTTGTGATGAGTGAGGCGGTTCACTGCACGAGGGCTGGGGCTCCAGTATACCAGTATACTCTTGTGATGAGTGAGGCGGTTCACTGCACGAGGGCTGGGGCTCCAGTATACCAGTATACTCTTGTGATGAGTGAGGCGGTTCACTGCACGAGGGCTGGGGCTCCAGTATACCAGTATACTCTTGTGATGAGTGAGGCGGTTCACTGCACGAGGGCTGGGGCTCCAGTATACCAGTATACTCTTGTGATGAGTGAGGCGGTTCACTGCACGAGGGCTGGGGCTCCAGTATACCAGTATACTCTTGTGATGAGTGAGGCGGTTCACTGCACGAGGGCTGGGGCTCCAGTATACCAGTATACTCTTGTGATGAGTGAGGCGGTTCACTGCACGAGGGCTGGGGCTCCAGTATACCAGTATACTCTTGTGATGAGTGAGGCGGTTCACTGCACGAGGGCTGGGGCTCCAGTATACCAGTATACTCTTGTGATGAGTGAGGCGGTTCACTGCACGAGGGCTGGGGCTCCAGTATACCAGTATACTCTTGTGATGAGTGAGGCGGTTCACTGCACGAGGGCTGGGGCTCCAGTATACCAGTATACTCTTGTGATGAGTGAGGCGGTTCACTGCACGAGGGCTGGGGCTCCAGTATACTCTGTCACTGTTATCCAACACTTTACGATTATTTAAAGTGTCTTGTACCTTTATGATATCTTGCTATCAAACGAGGTACACTTCCCTATTCACTGATAACAGTCTATGTTGGGATTTTGTCTGTACGAGTCATGTCACCCCGCACAAGTCCGCTGGGTGAGATGTAAACAAGGTGTGGCTGGAGTAGCGTCCCTCGCTACTCTTGAGCGCACGCACCCAACTAGTCGCAATCTAAGTTATCATTTCTACTCACGATTATCTTATTTATCCCAACTATCACTTAAACCCCTTAACTAATACTCATTTAGGGATAAGATGATACTGTTAAATTAATATTCTACACTCCTAAGGAAGGAATCTTTACGGGTAACCTATAAACTCTGGCTGAACTGGGTGGCGTGGTGCTTGCTGAATTTGTAAGCCTATGTTGCTGTCATCTTTGTGGTTGGCTATGTTCCTAAAATATATTCCTATTGACCACGAGGTTTAGCTAAAAGTAGCGAGGAAAAACCCACGTAGTTCCTGCCCATGAAAAATACATATTATGTGATATAATTCTAACTTAGCAATTGAAATGTTTCACAAATGGCGCGGATTTGAAATTAGCATCAAATGAGATTGAATATTACTACTTTACGTGGGCTGAGAGACCCATGTTAACGATGTGTTGTTGGGTCTTCCCGCAAAGGCTTCGCCAAAAATACCCAGGCAAGTGGAATTACACAAATAGTCCAAATGAAACTTTGTTACTTTGATGCTAAGCAAATAAACGTTGAACGTGGAAAATATGATCTTATACGGAACGAAGACGTAGATGAATAGGTGACGTATGACGTCAAAGGAAGTTGATGATTCCCACAGATTAATGATTTCCGTTAATGTAATGTGGCGCTGGATTTCTCTTATTTCGTTATAAAATTATTATATCTTATATACAGTTGATCACATTCTACATATATTATGAGTACGAGTGATGTGTGTGTTTTGTTAGGGCTTTATTTTCGAAATTATATTTAGTTTTGAGTAGTTAGGCGCACATATGGTAGAAATAAGCCAGGCTACGGACCTAAGACAAGTCATTTAGATGCGTAAGTTACATATGTAATATTTGTACGCATTTTTTGTTAGTTCATATTGTGTAATTTTTAATAATGCTAAAAATATGTTATCCTAAGGTTATACCACGCCACGGGACCTCGCTCTTAATACACCATATTTGTACGCTACGGGTGAAAGCGTTGGAGGTGTTGTGCACTGGTTCCCACTGTGGGAGGTGTTGTGCACTGGTTCCCACTGTGGGAGGTGTTGTGCACTGGTTCCCACTGTGGGAGATGTTGTGCACTGGTTCCCACTGTGGGAGATGTTGTGCACTGGTTCCCACTGTGGGAGATGTTGTGCACTGGTTCCCACTGTGGGAGGTGTTGTGCACTGGTTCCCACTGTGGGAGTTGTTAAACAAATAATTTATTTACAATGTCCTGAGCAGAGACTTCAAGGAGAGTGATACTGAGCAAAGGTAGTTAGGTGGGTCACCATAACAAGGTGCCAGCTCCTCCAGTACCCGTGTCAGGCTGTCAGTCCCTCATCAGACTGTCTGCTGCAGCCACAGTCACATCTATCAGGGCGTCAGAAACCGGGCCGTTATGACAGTGAGTCCTGTAAGCTTTGACCACATATGTCTGGTATGACAAATATAAGTGGTATGACAGCCGTGTCTGTAAGGGTTGAAATTGAAATTGAAATTGAAATTTCAATTTCAATTTCAACCCTTACAGACACGGCTGTCATACCACTTATATTTGTCATAGTCTGTAAGGGTGGGTTCTGAACATATGGACGAGGTGTAAGAGATGGTTAACTATCTTGAGGTTATCTTGAGATGATTTCGGGGCTTAGCGTCCCCGCGGTCCGGTCCTCGACCAGGCCTCCTTTTTGATACACACCCCCAGGAAGCAGCAGCCCGTAGTAGCTGTCTAACACCCGGGTATTTATTTACTGCTAGGTAACAGGGGCATCAGGGTGAAGGAAACTGACGTGTTGGAGTGAATGTGTCCAGTGTGAGACGCACGGAAGACGTGCATAATAAACAGAGCAGTAGTATGAAGCTTGAGGAACATTAAACAGAGGTGTCAAGGTTAAATTATGATGAATGATGAACAGGCTTAGTATGAGTTGAAGACAAGAGTCACGTCCTCATCACACTAACGAACCACCATCCCTAGTGACGACTGCTGTTCTATATTATTAACCCCCCCTCACTTAACGTATAGGCCTACAGCGCCTCAAACATAATGTGGAACAGGTTCTCAGCTTATCATTGTACATTATGCAAGAGCAGCGAGGCGATGTCACCTGCAGGAGACGGAATGCTTCATATTATGCTCAAAACAATAGATTTGATTGGAGGGGAAGGAGAGCTGGCGGGAAAATGCTGGTCGGTGATTGGTGGATTCTCACAGCGCTGCAGTGGCTTCCTGGGTCTAATTGGCTCCTGGAGACCCGGGCTCGAGTCTCTCATATTAGTTATTTATCGCAGCTTACCCGCTGTGATCGGCAGGTAGCGCGCGGCGTCACTGGTGTTCACCACCTGGACCCCGATATCCCGATATTGACTACTACTAATAGTATAAGGACTACAACAGCACCACAACAAGTATTATGACTACCACCACAACTTGTACCACGACTTCCACAACAATTAGTACTACGATTAACACCACAACTAGTACTACGACTACCACTACATCTAGTACTACAAGTACAACCACAATTAGTACCCCACCCAGTTACAGCCACGCTCCTGTGCCAGGTAAGTCCACTACGGGCTTACCATAGCCCGTGCTACTTTGAAGCTTTTGTTCCGAGTAACTGAATCTATAAAACAACAATAAACAACAGACTACCACCACAACTAACACAACCACCACCACCACCACCACCACCACCACAACAACAGCCTAGTCACCACTATCGCCGTGCCCCTCTCAGGTACCTTCCATACGTGGTAGTCGATAAGTTGAGAGCGAGATAAGTCTTGCTGGAACTAATACTTTCTAATATTTCAGAAGAGAGAGAGAGAGAGAGATGGTGTGGTATGGAGAGTGTGTCTGGCGGGCGACGCGCCACTCTCGCCCCTACGCCGCCCCGCCCGACGGCTCCTCCAACACTCGCCGCTCTACTCTGAAAATAAGCGGAATGGTTCGGAAGATAATTCATCGGTGGTATTATCCGTGGCGTGTCTAAAAAGTTGACTAATTTTCAAAGTTTGGCGGAGGCGAGTATTGTAGTGGCGCGGGCCGCGGGGCCCCTCGGGACCAGGCTCAGAAGCCCCGGAAATTACCTCCCTCACTTACCAATGCTAATGAAAAAATGGAGCACAGCTCGTAAATAAACACGGCCCGGGGTGCTGAAGCTCTCCGTGCTGGGGCTCGATGGCCGCCATGCACACCCCGGCCGCCCGCGGTCAGGGTTTGTACCCGCCCGCGGTCAGGGTTTGTACCCGCCCGCGGTCAGGGTTTGTACCCGCCCGCGGTCAGGGTTTGTACCCGCCCGCGGTCGCCATTGGTCAGGGTTAGTACCCGCCCTCGGTCGCCATTGGTCAGGGTTAGTACCCGCCCTCGGTCGCCATTGGTCAGGGTTTGTACCCGCCCGCGGTCGCCATTGGTCAGGGTTAGTACCCGCCCTCGGTCGCCATTGGTCAGGGTTAGTACCCGCCCGCGGTCGCTATTGGTCAGGGACAGCCCACCCGCCCGCGGTCGCCATTGGTCAGACACTTGTGGGCAAGTTGTGTGGCCACTGTTGGAGACTGACAGGTTTTGAGTGCTGGAGTAGTTTAACATATTGTCATTTATCTTATGGTATTCGCTCCTACATGATGGAAATGAGACGTGCAGAGCAAAATCAGTGGAGGTGGTGATGGAGTCTACATGTGGGAGACGTATACTCCCACAGGTAGACTCCCACAGGTAGACTCCCACAGGTAGACCTCGCTGAGCACCTGACCCGGGCACCCAAGAAGCTTACCCACTGATTGTGTCTCATGCAAAGACTAAAGAAACCTAGATACACGGTTCTTATTCTAACATTGTAAAGCAGTAGAAATGAAGATTAAGAACTCTTAACAAAGAGAGCTAAACTTAGATGTACAAAACGGAGAACTGAGCAGCAAAGGTCATCAATGATAATGTAGAGTGTGGGTGTTATGGAGCCTCTGGTCCACTAGAGCACCCAAGACCCAATGAGTCCCGTACGATGGCCTGAATCTTGAATATGATCAGAGATCTCTATGATTGGTAAGGGAAGAAACTGGGTTCCTTCACTCTCTAACATTTCGTCAGGCGGCAGGAAAAGTCACACTAGGTGAGAGCTGAGAGTGTAGAGGTGACGGTGGAGACGGTAATCTGTGAGACTGTGAGTGTTCGTCGCGCCAGAACGCGAGAGCAGTCGAGTCGAATTGGGAATTCGACAGCGCAAGATGGTAGCACTGATGGGCCTCCTTCGTCATGCGTACTCACAGCGGGAGTGTGTGTGAACTGACGTGTTACAAGCGAGGGTTTCTCCAGGAAGCCTCACTCCTCTTCACCGGGATTAGTAAAAATGGGACTCACAAAGAATATTTGTGGCCAGTTTAAGAAGTGGGCCAGGACGAGGTGGTGCTGGGGTCAGGAAGAGGAGGTCCTGGGGTCAGGGATGGGATCAGGAAGAGGAGGTCCTGGGGTCAGGGATAGCAGAGATAGGAGTCAGGACGAGGAGAATCACGCGGTAAAGAAACACGAAAGCGAGGGAATGAGGTCACTCCTGAATGTGAGGGGTAGCGAGCGAGGGGAACACGAGCAGGCAAGCATCACTCACGGGCTTAAAGCGGTTAAGAGGCAGGATTATGGAGCTCTAGGCAGGTGCCAGCACGTATATATGAGCACACATAGGTTATTACACACAAACCAACAAAACAGTAAAAAAAAGACAAAATTTTCTATAGGCCTAATATTATTATCGTCTGTGCTGAGAAGCATAATAATTCACCCTTGGCTAATTTGCAAGTAACTTTAATTAGGTAAAAACACTGGTTAATCCTTGTAATTACAAGCGCCCATGTTAATCCCTAGTACCCGCCGCTACCCTCACGTCTCTAATTGACGGCTTTAACTCGAGCTGTGGCTTTGTTGCGGTACGCTATGGTACAGGTAACCGTGCTCCTATGGTACAGGCAGCTCACCGTGCTCCTGCAGTACGCTGTGGTACAGGCAACTCACGTGCCTGTACCACAGTGTACCCCATTCACACCCACAACGCTCCGACATCCAGCATATAACATACGAATCCACAAAAACCGAGGCGTTACCCACCAACCGGGCCAACACCTCCAGAACACAGTAGACGTCAGTGCGATCAATAGCCTAAGATCAATCTACATTGATCCTAGCTAGCAGAATACCCCGTCAGAATCATGATCCCAAACATCCTTAATGGCATTGTTACACTGAATGATAGACCTTCCCGGTCCACCACAAAACTGTTCACCAGAGACGGTCAAACTCGAAACCGATTCAACCTCAACAATTCACATTCAACGAGCTAACAGCAAACAAATTATTTTATAGTCACCATTTAACAGCATTTTCGGTCTCCGAAAACAAATCGGACATATCATAACAAATCAGGAATCGCCAGGTTTTGGTAAGTCTCGTGATCACCAAAGTATGGGAAGCAGACAGCCGATTATACTGCAAACAATACAGAAGAACATTAAAAAATTACCTCCTGTCACCTCCCAAAGCCGCACATAAAGCTTCCTCCTCAGGTATGTGATAATAAAAGCCCTTCGGTCCCCCGGGGTTTTATCTTTTTCTAAACCCCGAAAGGTCCACCAGTGTACAAGGACCCATATTATAGGTCCACCAGTGCATAAGGACTCATAATATAGGTCCATCAATGCATAAGGACCCATAATATACTCTCCAGCAAGAAGTAGACTAAGGAAGCAGAGGGGAAGCCGACAGAAAACAAACGGATGATAAGGCTTAACAAGGATTATATTCATAGGGATTATATTCATAGTAAATTTCAGTTCACGTTAGTGCACAAAACAACAGGTTACAGCTGTATAAGTTTAGATTTAGAAAAACAATGGTTTGAAAATAGAGTTGGAACTTTACGGCACAAGTTACCGAGTGTCATCATAAAATCAAACTTACCGGAAAGTTTCAACCGTCGGTTAGACGAATAATAAAAAGTGGGAGCGGTCGGGGACAAATGGGAGCTGGCTTACAGGGGGCTAATATAGGCCTGCTGTAAGTTTCTTATATGGTAATGTTCCTTCTGTATATTGTGAGGTATTGTCAGGCCCCACCATCTTCAGCTTACTGTGGTACACCCAGCTCACGGGCGCTCGTTGGGTGGTGTGGGTGGTGGTTGTGGTGGGTGGTGGTTGTGGTGGGTGGTGGTTGTGGTGGGTGGTGGTTGTGGTGGGTGGTGGTTGTGGTGGTTGTGGTTGTGGTGGGTGGTGGTTGTGGTTGTGGCGGGTAAAGGAGTGATCAGCAAGGTGGAGGGCGAGGCAGGTCTTGTAACAAACCACCAACCAGAGCGCCCTTCATCACGGTTATCTCAGCCACGCTTCCGTCCTGACTCCCAAGTCCACACATAAACCATATTAGTTTCTTATCGGGTGCAGGTGATAGGTCACGGGCCCGCCACTCCCGCCCTGTCACCCCTCCTCCCGAAAAGCCCGCTTCCCCCAGCCCGCTGCTCCCTCAGCCCCCCTCAGCCCCCCGCCTTAATCGGGTATATCGGGCCCGCCCAATGTCTTATCGGCTACATTTTATTGTTTCCTTCATTACTCGTGTTCGGCATCACTGAGGGATGAACGGACTATAAATCCCGCCGGGGAAGTGGTGCACTAATGAAAAATATTGTGTGTTTTTTTGTATGAGGGAGACTTGAGGGGGGGATATGAGGGGATGTTGGTGGAGGTGTTGTTGCTTCTTGTGGTGGGATTTGCTTGGGGGAAGAGGAGGGTAGAGGTTGGCGAGGCATAAGTGGTCTTGGAGGAGGAATATGTTCACCTTAAGAAGAACACTCTTGATGTAAGGGTTTCCTGGGGTTGAGATTATGGTTGGTGATGGCACCATGACAACAAGGATAGGGGTGAAGAGGGATACCATAGTTCTTATGGTAGACAAGTGGGGTGGTGGCAGCGAGTATCAGAAAGGGTCGTGTCGTATAATTAAATATCAACGATAATGATATTAGTATCAGTGAGGAGGGTATGATCTTTGGTAATATCAGGGAGAGGGTGAGTGGGGGGGGGGGGGGGTGGTGATCTAAACAAGTATGAGGAAGCGGATATGATGGATTCCGGTATCAGGGAGGGTAATAATAAGTTAATGAGTATCAGGGAGTGGGAGATAATCTTGCCGAGTATCAGCCAGGGTAGTATAGGGTCTTGCTGGATAACGTGACAGGCAGGCAGGAGGGTTACTCAGTAGACAAAATATTAAAGTTCTTGCGAGGACAGGATCAAGTATAACATTTGGGCTTTACGGCTCTTGCTCGCTGATGATATGGAATTTTTTTTTTACTGAGAATTATATAAAATATATATAAATGTAACAATTTTCCCTGTAAATTAATGTAAATATAATCTCCAATATTGTAAATCATTTAAAGAAAATTTAAGTATAACATTTAGGGGTTTAAAGTTCATGTTCTGAGATAATGAAACACTTGTTTACCTGAGAATTATACTACTGTATTTGTAATGTAGTATTGTCTTGTAAAATTTATGTATATATGATTTATATTGTATTTTATTAAATAAAGAGAACAAAATAACATGGAATGTAATCAATTGCATTGATGTTGACTTTGTAGGCGAGGCTTTCTGTAGGAGGTGTTCCCTATAGGCCGAGCTTCTTGTACGCCAGAGGCTCCTTTAGGCGGGATTCACTATAGACCTAACCACATCGATGTTAGACCTAATCTCCTTGATCTAGAACCTAATCTATTTGATATAGAACCTAATCTCCTTGATATAGGACCTAATCCCATTGATGTAGTACCTAATCTCCTTGATATAGAACCTAATCTCCTTGATATAGTACCTAATCCCATTGATGTAGTACCTAATCTCCTCGATGTGGAACCTAATCTCCTTGATGTAGAACCTAATCTCCTTGATATAGGACCTAATCCCAATTGATGTAGTACCTAATCTCCTCGATGTAGAACCTAATCTCCTTGATATAGGACCTAATCCCATTGATGTAGTACCTAATCTCCTCGATGTAGAAGCTAATCTCCTTGATATAGAACTTAATCTCCTTGATATAGGACCTAATCCCATTGATGTGTAGCACCTAATGCGATTACAATTAAAATGCAACTTAACAATTAATGTCACAAATACCTGTGAAATGATAAAATATTTTCCACAATAATATCGTCATACTCAAGTGAATGATGAGTCTTGAATATGTGAGTTATATTAAAGGAGCTCTGCCCTGAGGTGAGGTATGAGGGGCTCTATCCTGACGTGAGGTATGAGGGGCTCTACCCTGACGTGAGGTATGAGGGGCTCTATCCTGACGTGAGGTATAAGGGGCTCTACTCACACTCACAGCCCATTAACCTATTGGCTGTGCCCTGACGAACTGTGCATCCAAATGAATATAATGAATGTCTCTTCGGCCTCTGGCTAAGCTAGGCTAGGTTAGGTTAGGTTAGGTTAGGTTAGGTTAGGTTAGGTTAGGTTAGGTTAGGTTAGGTTAGGTTAGGTTAGGTTAGGTTAGGTTAGGCATCAGCTTCTGAACTGACTACTGCTACTGCTTGATATCACAAAAATCCCTCAATTATTCCATCAACATGCACAAATAGTGAATGACATTAAGTTATATAGAAATACCATTACATCACACTTATACTGCCACTCTGTATTCACATACGTGAATCTACAAATTCACGTATGTAGATTAACTTAGGCCATGTGAAACCCAACATTACAGCCTTTATGTGTTCGTGTGGATTTTCTGGTCTATATTTCATTTTGGAATTAGGCATTGTTAGGCTAGCTTTTCCACGAGTACATTTAAACTCTCTTGCTATCATCTGTGGGGGCCGGGCATCTCATCTTGGAATAATCTTTTTAGTACAGGGTCTCATACATTTAGTACAGGGTCTCATACATTTAGTACAGGGTCTCATACATTTAGTACAGGGTCTCATACATTTAGTACAGGGTCTCTTACATTTAGTACAGGGTCTCATACATTTAGTACAGGGTCTCTTACACTTAGTACAGGGTCTCATACATTTAGTACAGGGTCTCTTACACTTAGTACAGGGTCTCATACATTTAGTACAGTCTCATACATTGTGACCGTATTCCAGACCCTGGTGGCTTGCTGTTGTGGATGTATATTCAGGAATTTATGGAGTTCAAGGATTGACTACTCAAATTATAGACGATATCTTGCAGCTCTTCTCAGAGCCTTATTTTTGCACAGCTTGTAGTTTTTACAAGCTAGGTGTTCATTAAGGTACGTAGTGGTACTGGAGGGTATTCACGACGCGGCCAGACTGAAGCGTTGTATAAGTGTAGCGAATCTCTGTGGAAACCATAATTCTGATATCTTGCATTATTTTAGGCCTGTGTACCAGACATTGGCCAAAACGTTTTGAAAAATGTTAGAGCTCTATATTACATGGCAGTTGTTTTGCCATGACCTGGGCTCCGTGCTCATAGATCAGGGGCTACAGCTGTATGGGCCTCTTTGTGGCTTCCGAATCCACGTTGTTCGTCTTCCACACACTTCACCTGTCAGTGAAGTCTGTCCCAGAGCAGAAAGAGAGAGAGGGGAAGGAGAGAGAGAGTTTTGATCAGAGAGAGGGAGAGGGTAGAAGGGCAGTGATTTTTTTTTGTATGTGTGTGAGGGAGAGTAAAGAAGATGGAGAGGGCACGGGTGATGGGAACAAGTTTAGATATGGGAAATACAGAAAGAACGTTGTATACTGGAGTGTCGGCGGGAGGGATAGGGCGGAGAGGCAGGCAGAGAGGGAGGGAGGGAGGGAGGGAGGGAGGTCTGGCAGCAACTGTGAGGGCGAGTCATCCATCATGCTGGCCGCTACAACTTCGCTAGTCGCACCGCCAGCAATTTGTTACTCATTTATCACGGCTACTGAATCTGGGAAACTTTCCCCGCTACAGCAGCAGCACGCGGGGGTCCTGTGCTCTGTGACACGCATACACATGTGTAGATACATGTGTACAGACAGCGGTGAACGCAGGTGTGTGCACATTAAGAAAAAATAAAATTAGCGGAGGTTCTCGAGGAAGCCTTGGCGACCGGCTCCATCCATCACGCCTTTGAAATTCTGGCTAATATGACGGAGAATGGTCTATCTCAGGTGGAGGAGGGAGGGGGCAGGGGGCGAGGAGTGCTGAGGGAGGTAGGGAGGGGGAAGACTGAGGGAGGCAGCGATGAGGGGGGACTGAGGGAGGAAGGGAGCGGGTGTATTGAGGGAGATAGGGAGGGAGGAGGAGCACCGAAGCAGTCTGAGGAAGGAGAGACCACTGCTTTTTTACCACAAACAGGCCATACACGTACACAATACTGACCAGCATACAAATGCCTTCGTGTGTCCAACATAGACAGTGTTAGAGATCTGGTCTCCAACATATGGTGCAGTGGAGTGCTCACCTACGGAATATGACTGAGGTGCATTTATAAAGACAAACTGCACTTCTCTTCAGCACATATTTTCTTCTCTCATACTTTATCACGGCAAGAGAGCTACTGTAGTAAACAATGAGTTATTAAGTACTCAACCACAGGTGATTAAAGAGCTCTTACCAGCTCAAGTTTAAATCACATCTCATACATTACATATTTATTGCTTTACGTTATCTTGGGTATGATGTCCAGCATATCATCAAGTGTTCCAGTATTCAGATAATATATAACAAGTTCAGCATATCTCAAACTAGGAGAACGAAAATTAGTCAATATGGGACATTGTGCAATATAATATTCAAGGGAGTGAATGTTTTCTCCTTCACAAAGTAGACACATGGTGTATATTCAACACGAGTTTTAGGAAAGCTGCCAGATACGTGTGTGTCCCAGGTGTTGCAGCACTTGTATTAACATCGTAATGCAAACTTCTTGCTCTATTAGTTCCTCAAAAATGCGTCTTCTGACGGTATTTAACATACTTCATGATATTCTAGCATTCAAATCTTTGGCCATTTGTTAATTCAGTAAGACTTTCATCGGACATTCAATTCAGTATTCTCTTTGTTGTTTCTAATAAAACAGATTAATTAGTCCTTTTGGTGTGCAAAGGGTTGTCATTAGAAGCATGCCAACAGTATCATGCTGTGAGAAGGTCTAGCATGCGACTGGATCCATAGAAATATGGTGTAAAATCTATTTTTTTAGCAGCTAGGACATTCATTCGTATATCATTAACTATTTGCCGGATGTGACTTACTATACACGATTAATGCCAAGAATGCACTTTGCAATCAAAGCATATATGGTACTTCCAGTGCATACCAGACTGTCGTACCCTAATCGTTTCTTCTGCAACCTAACCTCCCCTCATGATATGTCTAAACACCTCGCCTTCCCCCTCAATATATTCCCTCAGACCTCCCCTTCCCCTCAGAACAATCCTTCAGACCTCTCTCTTTCCTCAGTACAATCCCACAGGACCTTGATCTCCCCTCAGTTCAATCCCACAGACCTTGCTCTCCCCTCTGTATATTGTTATTTTCATTTATTTTAATACTACTTTCCACATATCTTATTTTTTACAGTATACTTCCCCTCACTTGCCTACCGTCTCCCCTCTGTCGCAACCCTTCTCGCCTCTCTCTCTCTCTCTCTCTTCACTCTCACCTGGGAATTTTTATGTTGTTATTATCTCAAACATCCCCCTAGCTCACCCTTTTGTGTGTGTTTGGGTGGGGGTGGGGGGGGTACCCGCACGCGCGTGTATGTGTGTGTATTTATGCACGCACGTTTGAGTGTGTTCACGTGTGTTACGAGCAAGTGTGTGGCTCTCGTCACACTGGGTCACTCCACGTACACCTTTACAACTGTTCATTTGAGAAAAGTTTTAATTAGGTAATTTACGGCAGTTTTACCATGTTAAGTTTCTTCTGACATTTCGTAAACATACTTTCCCTATTTCCGTTCCATTTCAGTTTGATAAGTGGCCTCTGGTGTGTGTTGTCAGTTTCTCATAGAATCCTGTGTAGTGTCGTTAAGTCTTCCGTGACTCTCATTTCCTCCAGTACTAAGTCCAGTTCCCTCAGTCTTTCCTTCAATAGTAAGTCTGGTTCCCTCAGTCTTTCTTCTAGTCCTAAGTCCTGTTCCCTCAGTCTTTCTTCTAGTCCTAAGTCCAGTTCCCTCAGTCTTTCTTCTAGTCCTAAGTCCAGTTCCTCAGTCTTTCTTCTAGTCCTAAGTCCAGTTCCCTCAGTCTTTCTTCTAGTGTGGTGGGGTGAAATTTTCATAGTTTTTTCTAGTAGTCAATATCCTGCTTTGAGGGATTCGTCTTGTATATTTCAGACCCTTTGCTGATTTTTCATATGAGATTTCTTGCCACAGCTATATACGCAAATGGTGTATTTATGTTTAATGTGGTCTCTCTTTGGAACCCCCGTTGTCTTTGTCATTGAAGCCTTGTCATTGTCACTGAAACCTTGTCATTGTCACTAAAACCTTGTCATTATCACTGAAGCCTAATAGGACCTTCGGCTGTTTTATATTAATACGACGTTCACGTTGTACTCTCAGTATAAGCCTCTGGAACTACGTATATTTCTAGTATTAATCATGGTTTTGGAGCTCCTCCCTGTGCGTCGAGGCCGGGCTCTGGAGGTGTACAAGAACTCCCGAAACCCTCCCCAGGTAATACATATACTTTATTAATAATAATACATATATAATTGGGCTGTATCCAACCTTATCCACAGGCAATGAACTGGAAAATATTTCATTATTATATACATTATTATTATTTCTTACTTATATCAGCTAATAACCCCAAACAGTTCAGGGAACATTCTAACATTGTTTTTTTAAAATCTAACTATTTGCAAAAATGTTTGTTTGTCTTTTTCAGTATAATTGTCAAGACTACTATTATAAAATTTAGTTAAATCTCTAAGTGAAACGACATTTATTTGACCATTATATATATGTTTGTACATTTGTTTATCATCAGATTACGTAAACTCGTATAAAGCCAAAGGGAAAGACATTTCTTATTTAATACCATTTACAGTTTGAGGATAATACTTCATCTCATATAAGTGGTCGTCTTTAAATCGTATACTGGTTGTATGCCAAGATATCTTATGCACATTCTGTAATGTATATGACAAGGACGCTACAAGTAATAATTTAATTCTTAAAAGTCAATAATATATTTGGGTAAGATAAAATAATTAAATTCATCATTTATCTTTTTATAGATTTGAACGTGTGAACATATCTACATGTACTCACCCGAGTGTGCTTCTTGGGTTGAGCATCAGCTCCCAAGCTCCGCATTTCAAACTATCAGTAGATTAACAAAAACAATCTGTTTTTCCGTTTTTCTTATGCTTTTAAAATTGGTTTTGGAATTAGCGACGGCTGCTTCTTCATCCAATCCGCTCTACAGAACTACAGTTCTTACATGCAAAAAGTTCTTTTCTAATATCTGTGACTCATGCAAGTCTGTAACTTCTGTGTGTGTGTGTGTGTGTGTGTGTGTGTGTGTGTGTGTGTGTGTGTGTGTGTTCTGCTGCTACGTTATTCCTTGCTTAATTGTCTACTGTTTCAATTTCACTTATGATCTTGTATGTCGTGATTATGGTTTCCTTATTTCTTATTTCCTCCACTGTAGTGGTCCCTCAGTCTTTCCTATTAGCTCTGTGCTCAAGAATGATTCTTGTGATATGTTTGAACCTTTTCAACATTTTTTTCCAGGTTACCTTTACAGGGCTGTGTACTCGAGAGTAGGTCTCGCAGGCTGTATATTAAACTGGGGGAGGCTCCTTTGTTAAAGTTCCTGAAGCTGTTCAGACGAAGGGCAATTGAACCTCACCGCTTACCTTCCTCTGCTAGTGTTTGCCTCCAGCATCAGCCTTGGGATTAGGTGTATTCCCAGGTCTTGCTAGATGTTTGAAGCAGGAATTTCCTTTCCTTCATTCTTTATTGTTGCGTGACGTTTGTTAAACATGTGTCTGTATCATAACTTGCATTCGCATGTGCTAATGTTACTTGCTGAAGTAAGTCAGGCTCACTGTGCATGACGTCACAGTCCTTCTCCTATTCCTGCCCAATCACTTGGGCTGGACGGTAGAGCGACGGTCTTGCTTCATGCAGGTCAGCGTTCAATCCCCGACCGTCCAAGTGGTTGGATACCATTCCTTCCCACCGTCCCATCCCAAATCCTTATCCTGACTCCCTTCCCAGTGCTATATAGTCGTAATGGCTTGGTGCTTTCTCCTGATAATTCCCTCCTCCTCCTCTCCCAATCTTCCCTATTAATGCTCCTTTATCAGCAAACATTAATGCAATCTTGAGGTTATTTTGAGGTTATCTTGAGATGATTTCGGGGCTTTAGTGTCCCCGCGGCCCAGTCCTCGACCAGGCCTCCACCCCCAAGAAGCTGCCCGTGACAGCTGACTAACACCCAGGTACCTATTTTACTGCTAGGAAACAGGGGCATAGGGTGAAAGAAACTCTGCTCATTGTGCCTCGCCGGCGCCTGGGATCGAACCCGGGACCTACAGAATCACAAGTCCAGCGTGCTGTCCGCTCGGCCGACCGGCAAAGCAGACAGTTTAGGTTGTGAGGTGACGTATGTTACGGCGGTGATGGGGTGGTTACTGTTCCGTTTCTGGCGCCGTTACTGCTGCTCCTTCTGTTGTTACTTCTGACGTTGCTTCTGTTGATACTTTTGCTGCTCTCCCTCGTCCATACCATCTCCTGTGAGTCCACAATCACTACGTGGTCCATAGGCACACGGTGGTCCACAGTCACACGTGGTCCACAGTCACACGTGGTCCACAGTCACACGTGGTCCACAGTCACACGTGGTCCACAGTCACATGTGGTCCACAGTCACACTGTGGTCCACAGTCACACGTGGTCCACAGTCACATGTGGTCCACAGTCACATGTGGTCCACAGTCACACGTGGTCCACAGTCACACTGTGGTCCACAGTCACACGTGGTCCACAGTCACACGTGGTCCACAGTCACACGTGGTCCACAGTCACACGTGGTCCACAGTCACACGTGGTCCACAGTCACACGTGGTCCACAGTCACACGTGGTCCAACGGTACATACGGGCTCGCCACTAATGGATACACCGTCATCCCTAGTAGAGACGAGGCGGCACTAGTGCCTAACCGCAAGTAACACCACACAAACACAGCGTGTGGCGGGCCCCGCGGTCTCTACCACACCTTAACAACACCAATGCAGATCCCTCAACCCTCCCCTTCTCCCCCCCCCTTTCCCCTCCTCTGTAAACACGAGCACGGCATCAGTTCTCACCCCCTAGTCTCATCCCCTGACTTACCCACTCCTCCCCCTTCGAAGGCACCACCAAATTAGGCAATACCTACTATCCTTCCCACCCTTTCTTGAGTCGTGTCTCTGGGGGAATAACACGAGAAAAAGATCGTTCAGATTGCCTTTAACTCCCGAAATGATTTTGGCGTTTTCCAATCTGGCAATCAGCGAGAGGCTTGAGATGGGGGTCGGAGGAGGTATGGGGGATGAGAGAGGGGGGAGGAGGCTATGGGGGATGACAGAGGGGGGAGGAGGTATGGAGGTGGGTGAGAGAGGGGAGAAGGCACGGGGGAGAGGAGAGGAGACATTGTGTGGTACATTGGGCCGGGATACCAACCTTGGGACTCGACGGCCATATTGTTCATTTAGACATTGCCTTCTTATTGCTGGAAAAAAAAAAATGAGGCATCTTCATTATCTTGTGATGATGGTGAGGTGAAGATGAGCAGTCTCCCGTGTGGGGTGTGAGGGTTGACATCCTGGCGGGGGTTAGGAGCTGAGGGCACTGCAAGGGCTGTGTAATGTGCACTTGTTATCTTTTACTGTAAAGTGTTCTCAATCCATGTGCTTCTCCATAAGTCAATTATCATATTGACGGGCGGGCATTTGAGAAGTTCTGGTCTTACGGATACCGTGGAATCGTCTGCAAGGATTCTGGATACCATGTTGGTGTCAGTAATTAACGTAAGGCTTGCCAGAATGTTCTGCGTTTTGTTCATCAGTTCAGTTTTCGACGTAAAGCGCCATTTGACGTAAAGAGTAGATTTTAGCGACATTTGAACTTATAAATGAAGACGTCTCGTATGTTAGGCTTACCTGACGTTAATGAGAAGAAAAACAATTTAAAATGCCTTTTGGTTACATATAAGTAGCCACCTCCACCAAAGTGGTAACGTAAACCCGACCCAGTTAACGGTCATTCAGTCAATTATTAACGGGTCCGTTCAGTCGAGTTGGTGTGTAGCAGGAAGACAGCTAGTGGTCCCGCCCCACCCTCCACAGTGTACAGCGTCACTGACAGTGTTCAGCTTACAGCAGGCGCTGGCAATATACTTAAACAATTGTCTCTCACTCATTCGCCAGTGAGCGAGATCTCCTCCCCCCCATTTCCCTCCCTTCCTTCCCCCCTTCCCCCCCCCCTCTCTCTCTCTCTCTCTCTCTCTCTCTCTCTCTCTCTCTCTCTCTCTCTCTCTCTCTCTCTCTCTCTCTCTCTCTCTCTCTCTCTCTCTCTCTCTCTCTCTCTCCCCTATCTCCTCTCTCTCTCTCTCTCTCTCTCTCTCTCTCTCTCTCTCTCTCTCTCTCTCTCTCTCTCTCTCTCTCTCTCTCTCTCTCTCTCTCTCTCTCTCTCTCTCCCCCCTATCTCCTCTCTCTCTCTCTCTCTCTCTCTCTCTCTCTCTCTCTCTCTCTCTCTCTCTCTCTCTCTCTCTCTCTCTCTCTCTCTCTCTCTCTCTCTCTCTCTCTCCCCTATCTCCTCTCTCTCTCTCTCTCCCTCTCTCTCTCCCTCTCTCTCTCTCTCTCTCTCTCTCTCTCTCTCTCTCTCTCTCTCTCTCTCTCTCTCTCTCTCTCTCTCTCTCTCTCTCTCTCTCCCTCCCTCCCTCCCTCCCCTCTGTGGGAGGGGTGAGAAGGTGTATAGAGACAGCACATCTCAAGAGTAAGGGAAAAGTGGACTCAGAGAAGGACAGAGAGAGAGATTGAGAAGAGAGAGAAGGAGGAGGATGCCCCGGGCACGGGGAATGCGGCAAGATAAATAACTGGGGAAGAAAGAGGGAGGAGAGAGAATACGCTGAGGGAGATACATTGGTGCACGGGGGAAGAAGAGAAGTTGACAGTAGAGTGTAGAGTGTTAAGGGGTAGATGACTGCAGTGTGTATATTGGGAGTAGATGACAGTAGAATGATTTAGGGGGGAGATGTCGATGGTAGAGTGACTGTTCGAGTGAGTGCTGACAGTAGTGTGAGTGCTGGGGGGGGGGGGGGGGAGTAGGGGGATGATGCTGTCGCCAGTGTGAGTATTGGAGGTGATGGTGGTAGTGAAAAGGTGCTACACAGCTTCAGTTCAGCATCAAATATATTGTAATAGTTGACAAAACGGTCCCCAGGCTTCCGACACTCGTCAGTGCCGTCTGTTAATGACAATTGCTATTAAATTGACTTGCCATTTTGTTCAGATTAGGTTAGGTTAAGTTTACAGTTCGGTTAATTAAGATTAATTAAGGTGAGTTAAATAAGTTGATAATAAGTAACTTAATAAGTAAATAAGTAACCCACGCCACGTGACACTGTTTTGCTTTCGATCAGCTGATTGCTAGAGATTGCATCCTTGCATTGATTTTTATGATGATGTCATTCTAGTATTTATACGCTCTAGGATAGCAGCTGTTTGTGTACACTATGTGAACACCTGGGTAGGTAAGGCATAGTGTGGGGGAGGTAAGGCATAGGATGGAGAGGTAACCCGTATGATGGGAAGGAACTGGTTCAGTAGGTATGGGACAGGATGAGATGGTACAGGATAGGGTGGGAAAGAAAAGGATAGATCGAGAAGGCAAGGAATAGGTCAGGAAGAGAAAGGAGGGGATAGTAAGGGAAGGAAACACTGCAGAATTGGAAAGGAATGTATGATAAGCGACGGTAATGGAAGGGAAGGAACTTGAAGGGTTGTGGTGGACAATGAAGTGATGGGATAGGGTGGGAAAGGAAGAGATGGGGTGGGGTGGGAGAGAAGAGGGGTGGAAAAGAAAAATGGAGAGCCATTTGAGAGGTGGGGAGGAAAGTTGCCCCATGAAGGAACTGATATAATGAAGTAAACGTCGGAGGATGGCAAAGTAAAAAATGGACAAGTGTATATACGAAGAGAGGGGAGAGGAGAGGGCGGGAGAGGGGAGAGGAGAGGGCGGGAGGGGGGAGAGGAGAGGGCGGGAGAGGGGAGAGGAGAGGACGGGAGAGGGGAGGGCGAGAGAGGGGAGAGGAGAGAGGTAGGGAGAGGGGAAAGGAGAGAGGGGAGATGAGAGAGGCGAGAGGGAAGACGAGAGATAAGATGAGAGGGGAGACGAAGGTAATGGAAGATAAGAAAGGGGGGAAAAGGAGAGAGCGAGAATGAAGGGAAATAAATACGGGAGGATGAAGTACAATCGTAAGAAAAAAATGAGAAGAGAGAGAGAGAAAGAAAGGGGAAAAGTTAGAATAGAGGGAAAGAAGATAGGTACAGGTGAGTGGGGTACGAGAGTGTGGAAAATAGAGAAGGAGGTGAAGAGGCGGAAAAATACTAGAGTGAGAATTCAAACTAATTCCATAGAAAGGAAAACTGAAAGGAAAGAATAGGTTAGGAAAAGAAACGAGAGAATAGGGAAGAAAGGGTATTTAAGGAAGGCCAGATGTGAGAGTCAGGTGTGACAGAGACCAGGTGTGTGAGAGTCAGGTGTGACAGAGACCAGGTGTGTGAGAGTCAGGTGTGACAGAGACCAGGTGTGTGAGAGTCAGGTGTGACAGACCAGGTGTGTGAGAGTCAGGTGTGTGAGAGTCAGGTGTGACAGAGACCAGGTGTGTGAGAGTCAGGTGTGACAGAGACCAGGTGTGTGAGAGTCAGGTGTGACAGAGACCAGGTGTGAGAGTCAAGGGTGACAGAGACCAGGTGTGAGAGTCAAGTGTGACAGAGACCAGGTGTGTGTCCACCAGACACGGGGCTTACTGTCCACCAGACACGAGGCTTACTGTCCACCAGACACGGGGCTTACTGTCCACCAGACACGTGGCTTACTGTCCACCAGACACGGGGCTTACTGTCCACCAGACACGAGGCTTACTGTCCACCAGACACGAGGCTTACTGTCCACCAGACACGGGGCTTACTGTCCACCAGACACGTGGCTTACTGTCCACCAGACACGTGGCTTACTGTCCACCAGACACGAGGCTTACTGTCCACCAGACACGTGGCTTACTGTCCACCAGACACGTGGCTTACTGTCCACCAGACACGTGGCTTACTGTCCACCAGACACGAGGCTTACTGTCCACCAGACACGAGGCTTACTGTCTACCAGACACGAGGCTTACTGTCCACCAGACACGGGGCTTACTGTCCACCAGACACGGGGCTTACTGTCCACCAGACACGAGGCTTACTGTCCACCAGACACGAGGCTTACTGTCCACCAGACACGTGGCATACGTTTGTTTACACATTTCTATTCGCCCACCACCACACCACACCACACCACACCACAACCACACCACACCACAACCACCACTTCATACCAACCTCGAACCCCCGCCACTAAATCATCACTTCCTCTCCCACTCGTCAACTAGTCAGCTGCGTCTGTTGTCAGCAATTAACGAAGTCGTCCGGCTTGGACTGCTAAAATTGTTGAACTCTGACAACACATTAAGGAAGCAAATTGTTTACAATTCTTTAAGCATTTGACGAAAATATTGCAAAGTAGAGAACAATAGTCATGAATTGTAAGACTGGCTACTTATTTCATGACTGTATTTGTGTTAAGCTTGTACAAAAGTTACACACTCCAGCCAGCTGCAGGGTACAGCCACATAAGCCAGCTGCATGAGTCAGTCACAAAAATCTACCACGAGCCACCTGCAAGAGCCCCCAGATGAACTAAACACGAGCCAGCTGCAGGAGCCAGCCGCAGACGGGAGTTAGGAGCCAGCTGCAGGAGCCAGCCACCACCAATCATCCGTCAATAAGGAGCAATAATTAAGAAAGGAAGGAGGAAGTGGGACCATTTCTCAAGGTGTGTCGCGTTCCCATTACACCCGCCTTCTGCTCCGTATTAAATCCCGCTCAGACTCGGCCGTCTGCATCAAGCGTCAGTGATTAATAAAGTGCCCGAATATGTGAGCGCTAATTAAGAAGAGTCATATATTACTACCTTTTACCCCGAAGTCGACACAGAACGGCAGCCATGTTGCATGTGGCCTCCCCGCCTCCCCTACACCACCCCATGCCCCCACCACACGCCGGCCGGAACGTCGAGCTGGTGGAGGAGGCGGGGGAAGACAAGGAGAGGGAGAGAGGCGATCAAGACAATAGAAGGAAGACAACGGTTTGGCGCGGAAGTGGGGAAGAGTCCTCGGGGAGGGGGTTGGGCATGGGAGGAGGGGGAATTTGGGTTGCGATACGAGGAGGGAAACAGGATGGATATTTTAAATGATTTCTAGGATGTAGAACACATCAGGAACACTTAGATGAGGTCATGTAGGGATTTGTCAGAGGAAAGCTCCGTCATTATGACTATATAGCACTAGGAAGGGGTCAGGATAAGGAATTTGGGATGGGACGGGGATAGGGGTGGGGGAAGGAATAGTGCCCAACCACTTGGACGGTCGGGGATTAAACGTCGACCTGCATGATGCGAGACCGACGCTCTACCGTCCAGCCCAAGTGGTTGGGCCCGTCATGTAGCGGGAGAGAAGGCTACAATATGTACAGATCTTCCTCATATCTCTATATAATTTGGGTCACTAGTTTCTTGATTTGTCCTTCAGTTTCTTATTTATATAAATCTCTCTCTCTCTCTCTCTCTCTCTCTCTCTCTCTCTCTCTCTCTCTCTCTCTCTCTCTCTCTCTCTCTCTCTCTCTCTCTCTCTCTCTCTCTCTCTCTTCTCTCTCTCTCTCTCTCTCTCTCTCTCTCTCTCTCTCTCTCTCTCTCTCTCTCTCTCTCTCTCTCTCTCTCTCTCTCTCTCTCTCTCTCTCTCTCTCTCTCTCTCTCTCTCTCTCTCTCTCTCTCTCTCTCTCTCTCTCTTTCTCTCTCTCTCTTCCTCTCTCTCTCTCTCTTTCTTTCTTTCTTTCTGGTGTTCTGTTATTTCTGTAATTCCTCCGTGTTCATGTATTTAATTAACTTGTTTCCCTACATGCCTGACTGAACCTCGGATTGCTCTTTTGCTCAGAATATTTTCCTTCTTGACCTGAATAAACTTGTCTACTGCCTCCTGACATTTCTGGGTGATGTAGTCCATCATGTCTCTTCTATTTTCTGTTTCCCATAGATTTCCTTTTAGGAATTTCCTCATGTCATCCCAATATCCTCCTCTTTCGGCATGTCAACCCTCTGTTGTCATATAGTGAATGTTATATATTATTACTTTTATTACATTTGTTCCTCATATTATTACAGTGCCTTTTATGTAGTCTCTGAACCCTTCACAGCCCAGGATAACTATCTCTTCGAAACACGAGTCTCTTTATTCAGCAGAGTCACTCTTTCTCCTCCTCTTCCTTCCCTCTCTTTCCTTACTGTAGAGTAGTCCAGCAGACACACTGTGTGCCTGCCTGCGTGCGTGCGTGCGTGCGTCTCTTAATAACTACCGTAGCATTTTAATTGTTTTGATATGTTGGAGAGAAATGTAATTGGGTATTAAGGGCCATAACGCGCCCGGTAACCTAAGTCGCGTGTCGTGTCTCTGAAATTTGTTTTCTTTCTTTCAGGTATGAGATATTGGCTAGAGATCCGGCGCTGCTGAAGGTAACGGAGTGTGTAATGTGAACTGCTGGCTGTTAGTGCTTCCTGTGTGTGTGTGTGGTGTGTGTGTGTGTGTGTGTGTGTGTGTGTGTGTGTGTGTGTGTGTGTGTGTGTGTGTGTGTGTGTGTGTGTGTGTGTGTGTGTGTGTGTGGGTGTGGGTGGGTGTGGATGGGTATGTGTGTGGGGGGGGGGGGGGTTGTCAGTGTGTGTGTGTGTGTGTGTGTGTGTGTGTGTGTGGGGGTGGGTGTGTGTGTGTGTGGGGGGGGGGGTGTCAGTGTGTGTGGGTGTGTGTGTGTGGGGGGGGGTGTCGGTGTGTGTGTGTGTGTGTGTGTGTGTGTGTGTGTGTGTGTGTGTGTGTGTGTGTGTGTGTGTGTGTGTGTGTGTGTGTGTGTGTGTGTGTGTGTGTGTTTTCAGGAATATGTGTTTACAGAGCTGGCTTAAGTGACTTACTTTCATCGCTGTGAGTCATCTTGGTTCCTAGAGTCCATCCCTGTCCTCTTGTCCTGCTCCATGTTCGTGCTAAGTATTGAGCTGTTCCCAGCTTTTTAATGCCTCTAAGACTCTTACATGTCGTGATCATGTCTCTTTCCCCTGGTCCTCCTCAGCGTAGTAAGGTGTTCCGCGCCAATGAATCAGCGTGATTAAATTGTACATAGTAACGTGAATGAAGAGTCTGAGGTGGGAGTTGTGGAGTGGTTATACACGAGGGAGCGTGTATAAACACTCCTCATGTATAAACAAGACTCCGCGTGTATAAACAAGGCCTCTGTTAAACAATACTGCGTCAGCTGTCTCGTTGTATACTGTGTATAATGTCATCAAGTTGTTGTTCCGCGCATGTTGCATTGTCGCCTCATTATATTCTTTATTTGTTTAGTTTCCCCTTAAGTTGTGTTGCTGGTGCTCTCTTTTTTGAAGTAGGAAGAGTCTTATAATTTTCTGTATGAGTGTGAAGCTGAATTTAACAATTGGGTGTCTAATATTTTATAATATTTGTGTTTCTTTATTGTCAATACTGATCATTATCAAATCTTATTTTGTTTCATCATTACGCAAGTTGATTTTTGTATTATTTTGTTTCGTGTGTTATTTTTTAATAATAAGTCATTTTCGTCTCTATCTAGCTGTTCTTTCTTTTTTAATTAATACAGAAACTAGTGTGTTAATAATTACTTAACAACAGAGGGTGATTAAAATGCTTTTATAAGCTCAAGTATTGGTTACGTCACGTGTTACGTAACTCATGCATTTCATAGTCAAGTTTGGGGACAAGTTCAGTATATCATCATGTGTTCCAGTAGTCAGATAATAGTTACAGAGTTCAGCATATCTCAACCGGAGGGGAGGGGGACGAAAGTCAGTCAATGGTACAGTCTACAATGTAATCTCGAACCCATTGTTGATGTGACGACTTATATTGAATTTTGTAACTAGCTCATCAAGACTGTAACTTGCTTAGCTAAATGAATTGTGGGGTTCAGTCCCTGAGCCCATTATGTGCCTCTGTAACCCTTTCCACTACCGCCCACAAGATGGGTATGGGGTGCATATTAAATGAACTAAACTAAAAATGTTCAAGGGCGTGCAAATGTTCTGTTTCACTAAGTAGACACATGGTACACTTTCTCAAACCTCGAAATTTGAGGTTTGAGAAAGCTGGCAGATACATCTATATCTCATGCGGATTCTGGCCACTATAACATCGTATTGCTTAGGTTTTTGCTCAATTAGTTCCATATATATATAAATGTCCCCCTCACGGTATTGAACATCATAACGTGTAATGCTACAGCTTTCATCTCTTAGAATTAGTTAGGTCAGCACGATTTTCACTGAACATTCGTTTCAATATTCTCTTTGTCGCTGCTAATGAAACACCAATAGTAATTGATAATACTGGCCTACTACAGGCTGTCTCTACAAGCATGTCAACAGTATCATGCTTTGAGATGCCAACATGTGGTGGTACCCAAAGGAATTTAATTTCAATTTTGTTTTCCTTGGCGTATGGTGGTGGTTGCCGAGTGGGTGGTGGTGGTTGGCTGGTGGTGGTTGTCTAGTGGGTGGTGGTGGGTGTTGCTAACTGCCGATAGGTCAGTGTTGGCACCAATAAAGAGAGGTCTCTGAATACCAGGGGAAGTGCTGGCAGCGAGACGAGGAGGCGGGGAGTTGAGATTTTGGAGAGTCGTTGTGTTTTGAGCATTGATGGCGACAAAAGACGTGTTGGCACGGATAACGTGTTGGCACGGAAGACGTGTTGGCACGGAGGACGTGTTGGCACGGAGGACGTGTTGGCACGGAGGACGTGTTGGCACGGAGGACGTGTTGGCATGGAGGACGTGTTGGCACGGAGGACGTGTTGGCACGGAGGACGTGTTGGCACGGAGGACGTGTTGGCACGGACGACGTGTTGGCACGGAGGACGTGTTGGCACGGAGGACGTGTTGGCACGGACGACGTGTTGGCACGGAGGACGTGTTGGCACGGAGGACGTGTTGGCACGGAGGACGTGTTGGCACGGTTACTGTGTTGCATACACGGGTAGTGTAAACTGGTGGCGGGGAGGGAGGAGGTTGCTATGGGGGAGGTGTTGGAAGGGAAACAGTGACTATATGAGGGGCGTAGGGGAAGGGTGGGGGATGGGATGGAAGGGGAAGGGGAGGGGTGGGGAGGGAAGGGGAGGGGGAAAGAGTAATAGTGCATGAAGCAATAACGTTGGGAGCGGCAGGCGTAAACCCCTTGTGGTTGGGGGACACCGCAGTGGTCACCCCCCCCCCCCTCTCCTGTTGCCTCTGTTGCTACTGTTGCTGCTACTGTTGTTGCTGCAGCTGCTGCTGTTCCTGCGACTGTTGCTCGGGTTATTGTTGTTACGGCTCATCTTGTTGTTAATATTCCTGTTGGTACTGTTTCTGCTAAACCTGTTGTTGATTCACAGTCTCTGTTGACCCCGTGTTTACCCGTTGCTCCTGTTGTTGATGTTCAACGGTTCGTGCCACTATAATTGCCGTTCACTTGTTATTACTCTTGTAAAATGTTCTGTTCTTCTGTTTGGTTGTTTCTCTTTGTTGTTGGTAATTGTTTTTCTTCTCACTGAAACGTTGTGAGTTCCGTCCCATGAATGGTTGTGTATCCCGTCTCATGAATGGTTGTGAATCCCGTCTCCCATGAATGGTTGTGTATCCCGTCCCATGAATGGTTGTGAGTCCCGTCTCCCATGAATGGTTGTGAGTCCCGTCTCCCATGAATGGTTGTGAATCCCGTCCCATGAATGGTTGTGAGTCCCATCTCCCATGAACGGGACACCAGCTCAAGGTGGACGCGTACATAAATAATTAAGAATAATAGTAAGTATGAATTTCGTGTTCTCATATTTTTGTGATCTTACAACTCTCATAAAAAATAAGTGAAATGTTAAAAAAATATAAAAAGATATTCGACTGTTGTATTTTATTCAAGCTTATCTATAAAGTGAACAGGAGATTATTTCATTACTTATTAAACAGAATATTGTTATTTGAGATATTTTTTGTACTTAGCTTTTTGTTACTTATAATGTTGGCTTCAATTGCTTATATTTCTCTTTTGTTTATTTTTCGTATTTTGTTCTCTGCATCCGTTCTTTCCATCCTTCATGCTGGCCTTCGGCCCGACACGGTTCTTGTGTTTACAAAGTCTATGATTGGTTATTTATGTCTCACTTTGATCTTTCCTCTGCTTTTCTCTCTCTCGTTCCCATATCTCTCTCTCTCTCGTTCCCATATCTCTCTCTCTCTGGTTTCCACGTTTCTCTCTCCTACATAATCATTCTCCTCTTGTTATCCTTTCAATTTTATTTTTTGTTATCCTTTCAATTTATTTTTTTGTGTTTGACCCTCACAGTGTCAAACACTGTGAGGGTTTGACAGCACTCAGATATCATACGGATGATCCTGGCAATAAGGCAGCCCAGTATAGTCTCTCCAGTTAGTAGACCTCGGATAGTTTACTGAAGGTAATTTAGAAATGAATACCTCCATAGTTTAGCAACTCGATGCTTTGAGCGTCACAGAGAAAGTAGCCCAGGTACGGAATTGTTGCATGGCAATATTTCCATTGAGGCAGCCAAGAGATGAGTCTAGGGGGAAAAAACACTATCAAGAACAGTTAGTTGTTCTGTTATCCTTGTTCTCTTATACTTTTGTCTTCATCCTTCTTTTCCTTCTTTACTTTAACTCTTTCTACAATTTTTACCTCCTAACTCACCTCATCTACTGCAAGAGTTGCCAGCTCCTGCAGACACCCCATCTACTGCAAGAGTTGCCATCTCCTCCACTCCATCTACTGCAAGAGTTGCCATCTCCTCCACTTACCCCATCTACTGCAAGTTGCCAGCTCCTGGCCTCCCCTCACCCCATTAACTGCAAAATTTGCCATCTCAGTGCCACAATTGCATCTGCGACGTCATTTTCATTTTTTTCGGTCATTGAAGGCGTCGCCATTAATTCAAATAATTAAAAGTGAAATTAGACTGGAGAAATTTATGTGACCCTTGGCTGAGACAGTGACTAAGATCACGAGGAGGAAGAGGAGGAGGAACAGGAAGAGGGGAAAGGAAGAGGAGGAAGACGAGGGAGGGGGGGAGGTGGAAGACCAGGAAGAGGGGGAGAGGAGGGAAGAGAATAACAGGAGGTGGGATATATGTATAAGTTAAGAGTTGACGTGGTAAATAAAGTAGGCTAGAGAAGCACGACTTGGAGGGCAGTGCAGGGAGATACAAGGAAAGGTTAAGTGACTTGAGGAACTTGGAGGATGAGATGGGATAGATTAGGATGTGATGAGAAAAAAGTATTGATAAAAAATAAGGTTTAATGGAGTTACAACAATAATCATGTCATATACCCAGGAAACTGTTGTGTGTAGCATAGGTGGAGAGGAGATGATGAAGAGAACAGAGCAAGGAGAAAAGTGAATGACGGGTGGAAAGAGTGAGAGAAGCGTAAGAGGACAGTGAGTGAGAGGTGAGAGACGAATGTGAAGGGAGTGAGGGGGCGAGGCAAAGTGAGAGGGGGGGGGGGGTGGTGAGAGAGAGCGGCAGGGATATGAAAAGAAAACGGAAATAGTGGAGGAGAATTAACATGTATCAGAAACCTGCGGATGTTGTGGGAGATGATGTGGGGGATGCTGTAAAGTATGTGTGGGTGTTGTGGGGTATGTTGTAGGGTATATGTGGGTGTTGTGGGGGATTTTTTGGGGGGATATATGGCGCTGCAGGTGTGTGAGGGGGTGCAGGTGTGCAGTACCACCACACCCTCCCAACACACTACACATGCAGTAAGACAATGCAGTCTGCTATACCCGTGGCGCTCTCTCCTCCAGCGCTGCCCACGTCCTCACCGGGCACTGTGTACTGCCTCGTAGCTACGTGTGGCACTCTTGCTGGCACCTGTGCAGGGTGTGCTCGCGGCACCGTCGACCACACACACACCCAGGGTGAGGGAAGGCGTCCAGGGAGCCGCACACGGCACTCCACGGATCATTCACGATGTCTGTGCCAGACGTTATTAGAGTTCAGTTTGTGGACGAGATGGATCACCGATGGAACATGTTACTGCTCCACACTCCTGCGAGAGCCCTCCACCCTCCAGTGAGCGCCCTCCACCCTCCAGTGAGCGCCCTCCACCCTCCAGTGAGCGCCCTCCACCCTCCACCCTCCAGTGAGCGCCTTCAACTCTGCAGTGAGCACCCTCCACCCTCCAGTGAGCGCCCTCCACCCTCTAGTGAGCGCCCTCCACCCTCCAGTGAGCGCCCTCCACCCTCTAGTGAGCGCCCCCTACCCTCCAGTGAGCGCCCTCCAGTCTCTGGGGACCTCCAGACAAATCGACTGGTAGATCGTGTTTCCAGGATTAAATACAACGGTTAAGTTTTTAAATAAGCTTATGCAGGATTACCGCCATTAGCGTCCCGTGGTAGAGTTCTTTCGGGGTTCTTGAATCCGTTACGAGAGAACTCCCCGGGGTGTGGCTGCCCCCCCCCCCCGGGGTGCAAGCCCCCCCACCGGGGTGAAACCCCTCCCCCGGGGTGAAAGCCCCCTGGGGGCTGGGGTCATGGTAGTAGTGGGGGGGGAGGAGGAGGCTGGGAGTGAGGAGGAAGTATTAACCAGGAACCTTGGACTCCTCATAGTTACAAAACTCTCTACACTCATTAAATACATGGAGGCGCGATGCTTCAAGTGAGGAAAGTTAGTGAGGCGAGTGGGGTCAGGAGGTGGGGTCAGGAGGTGGGGTCAGGAGGTGGGGTCAGGAGGTGGGGTCAGGAGGTGGGTCCCTGCACTCACACGAGGGGACGCAGGTGGGTCCCTGCACTCACACGAGGGGACGCAGGTGGGTCCCTGCACTCACACGAGGGGACGCAGGTGGGTCCCTGCACTCACACGAGGGGACGCAGGTGGGTCCGTGCACAAATCTATATATATGTTAGGAACCTGTACACCAGTTGATTGACTGTTGCGAGGCGGGACCCAAAACCCGAAGCTCAAAACGCGTAAGCTCTTAGGTGAGTACACACACACTGGTGAGGTTACAGCAGCAGTAATGTTACAGCAGCAGTAATGTTACAGCAGCAGTAATGTTACAGCAGCAGTAATGTTACAGCAGCAGTAATGTTACAGCAGCAGTAATGTTACAGCAGCAGTAATGTTACAGCAGCAGTAATGTTACAGCAGCAGTAATGTTACAGCAGCAGTAATGTTACAGCAGCAGTAATGTTACAGCAGCAGTAATGTTACAGCAGCAGTAATGTTACAGCAGCAGTAATGTTACAGCAGCAGTAATGTTACAGCAGCAGTAATGTTACAGCAGCAGTAATGTTACAGCAGCAGTAATGTTACAGCAGCAGTAATGTTACAGCAGCAGTAATGTTACAGCAGCAGTAATGTTACAGCAGCAGTAATGTTACAGCAGCAAATGTTACAGCAGCAGTAAGGTTACAGCAGCAGTAAGGTTACAGCAGCAGTAATGTTACAGCAGCAGTATGGTTACAGCAGCAGTAAGGTTACAGCAGCAGTAATGTTACAGCAACAGTAAGGTTACAGCAACAGTAAGGTTACAGCACCAGTAATGTTACAGCAACAGTAAGGTTACATCAACAGTAAGGTTACAGCAGCAGTAAGGTTACAGCAGCAGTAAGGTTACAGCAGCAGTAATGTTACAGCAACAGTAAGGTTACAGCAACAGTAAGGTTACAGCAGCAGTAAGGTTACAGCAGCAGTAAGGTTACAGCAGCAGTAAGGTTACAGCAGCAGTAATGTTACAGCAGCAGTAATGTTACAGCAGCAGTAATGTTACAGCAGCAGTAATGTTACAGCAGCAGTAATGTTACAGCAGCAAATGTTACAGCAGCAGTAAGGTTACAGCAGCAGTAAGGTTACAGCAGCAGTAATGTTACATCAGCAGTATGGTTACAGCAGCAGTAAGGTTACAGCAGCAGTAATGTTACAGCAACAGTAAGGTTACAGCAACAGTAAGGTTACAGCACCAGTAATGTTACAGCAACAGTAAGGTTACATCAACAGTAAGGTTACAGCAGCAGTAAGGTTACAGCAGCAGTAAGGTTACAGCAGCAGTAATGTTACAGCAACAGTAAGGTTACAGCAACAGTAAGGTTACAGCAGCAGTAAGGTTACAGCAGCAGTAAGGTTACAGCAGCAGTAAGGTTACAGCAGCAGTAATGTTACAGCAACAGTAAGGTTACAGCAACAGTAAGGTTACAGCAACAGTAAGGTTACAGCAGCAGTAAGGTTACAGCAGCAGTAATGTTACAGCAACAGTAAGGTTACAGCAACAGTAAGGTTACAGCACCAGTAAGGTTACATCAACAGTAAGGTTACAGCACCAGTAAGGTTACAGCAACAGTAAGGTTACAGCTCCAGTAAGGTTACAGCAGCAGTAACACTTCACTAGCCAGGGTTGTGGTAGACTAACATGCAGATATACACAGTGTGGACGAAGCAACACACAAACATTTGCTCCACAAAACACCTGAGCTGGAGTTCTACACACTGACGAACGGCCCTGCAAGATGGCCACCAAGTTTGGACGGAAAGAAAGCAGTGTGATGGAAAAAAACTAAGATTGCCTAATGTCCCGTGCAGCAGCAGCAGCAGCAGCAGCAGCAGCAGCAGCAGCAGAAGAAGAAAGGACGGCCACATCTGCCATGCTTCGCACTGAAGCTGCCAACTCTTTTCATTGTCCATGACTATACATATCTGTATTTCTATCAACTGGAATGCTTGTCCGAAGTAGGAGGCCAGACGCCTAGGGCTAGCCTCATCCACCTTATATACATAAACATGGAGATATGTGAGAGTCAAAGACTAGTCGAGGTCGGCCCAAGTGCCTTGTTTTAAGAAATATAGGTAATTTAAGTACCCCTCCCCCAACCTGCAGTTTTTATCTAAAAATAAGATCAGAGGGTTGTGAGAACCATAGTTTTGATACGCCAGCTTTTTTCCCGAGTGAATGCCTAGTTATTAGAACCCTTAAGACCCCCCCCCCCCGCATGAGTACCTGGAGCTTTGCAATCACTTTAGTACCTCACTTGTTCTTGAGGATATCCTCATAATGCTCCCAAAGTTTGCCAGTGCAGGCTATTTGTCACATGGCCCTGTATTTCTAGCCGTCCTGTGTGACGGTGACTCTTAGCATCACGAAGCTAGTTCCTGACACACTCTGTGCTCCCCTTCATATAGTCAAGGCCAGCTGCACAAATGATGATGTTCCTAATAGGTTAATAAAAAAAATTACCCTAGGGGAAAAGGGGGAAGAGGAGGGTGGGGGGGAAGCTGGAATAAGGGAAGAAGAGTGGATAATGGGGGGGGGAGAGGAAAGGAGAAAGGTGGAGAAAGATGGAGACAGGAGAAAAGGGAGAAGTGAGAGGGGAAGACTGGTAGAGGGAAGGAGAGGGGAGGGGGGGTTGTCGGGGAGAGTAGGGGTGGGAGGTGTTGGGAATCACTGGGAGAGAGGGTGGAGAAGGAAGGAGAAGGGTGAGAGGACGATTGTGAAATGTTGGGGGGAAAAGGTGGAGAGTGGAAAAGAGAGACGAGAGGAGGGGAGATTGGAAGAGCCCCGGGCGCAGCCGGTTACCCCACTTTCTATCTATCTATCTATCTATCTATCTATCTATCTATCTATCTATCTATATATATATATATATATATATATATATATATATATATATATATATATATATATATATATATATATACATATATATATATATATATATATATATATATATATATATATTTATATATATATATATATACATATATATATATATATATATATATATATACATATATATATATATATATATATATATATATATATATATATATATATATATATATATATATATATATATATATACATATATATATATAACTGAAAACTCACACCCCAGAAGTGACTCGAACCCATACTCCCAGAAGCAACGCAACTGGTATGTACAAGACGCCTTAATCCACTTGACCATCACGACCGGACATAATGAGGTGATAGCCGAGGCTATTTGAACCACCCCACCGCCGGCACTCGGATAGTAATCTTGGGCATAGCATTTTACCAAATCACCTCATTCTTTGGGGCACACGTGAGGAACACAAAACACTCCTCACAAGGAAACACTCCACAAGGAACACTCCTTGCTTCTGGGAGTATGGGTTCGAGTCACTTCTGGGGTGTGAGTTTTCAGTTGCATATTGTCCTGGGGACCATTCAGGCTTGTTCGCATATATATATATATATATATATATATATATATATATATATATATATATATATATATATATATATATATATATATATATAATCATGTTTAATAGCCAGAACGGTACAACTTGGCCTAGTATGCAATGCCAGATTTCGAGAATAGGGAGATAATCGTTATTTTCAAACATTTCACTTCAAATCTGTTTATTCATATTTATATTATTATATTAACAACACGAAATACTGAATTATTTAGGTTAGTTTAGGTTTGATCAAATTTCTATATTAGTTTAACCCAAATTAAAAACAAAGATCATATATGATACAATGTTATGCTGATGCTGAGGCAGCAGAGATCAGCACTATAAATAACCGGAGCTCAGGATGTTTGAAACATCATTTGATCAATTAACTCACAAAATGGTTCTCGTATAATACCCGGCAGGTGTGGAGCCGGGCATCACCAGGGGGGTGGGGGAGGTGGAGTGTGCTGGTGGGGGATGCTGGTGGAGGGTGCTGGTGGAGTATGCTGGTGGAGGGTGCTGGTGGAGGGTGCTGGTGGAGGGTGCTGGTGGAGGGTGCTGGTGGAGGGTGCTGGTGGAGGGTGCTGGTGGAGGGTGCTGGTGGAGGGTGCAGGTGGAGTGTGCTGGTGGAGGGTGCTGGTGGAGGGTGCTGGTGGAGTGTGCTGGTGGAGTGTGCTGGTGGAGGGTGCTGGTGGAGGGTGCTGGTGGAGGGTGCTGGTGGAGGGTGCTGGTGGAGGGTGCAGGTGGAGGGTGCTGGTGGAGGGTGCTGGTGGAGGGTGCTGGTGGAGGGTGCTGGTGGAGGGTGCAGGTGGAGGGTGCTGGTGGAGGGTGCTGGCCGGAACCCCGCGGGTATCTCCTACTCTGGAATTCAATTAGACTCAATACTGCAGTTGTGAAATGTCAAACTCGTCTAGACTGAACGAGTCAATACATGTTGCGAACAGGTGCCAACAAAGGCTCGGCTGCCGTGCTCGTCTGCCCGCGGACCTCCATTCATTTTTGTATGGATTTTTGGCGCAACAAAATATGCTGCCGTGAATGATGCCGATAACTGGTAATTAACTTATTACTACATTGCAAAAAATTGGCGAAGCCAAATGCGTTTATATGACGCATTGAATGACCAAAATGAATCAGAATGAACTCCACCGGGACGCAGTTAACCATCACCTCCTCTCACCTAATTCATCATATTTTGTTAAGTACTCGACGAATCCGTTGAGAATGGAACTTATTAGTACAAACTATAGCACCGTGATATTTACGTTTTCTGTGCATCAGTTTGTATTGGGTCTGTATGTTTCTGTAGATCACGCTATTGTGGTTAGCAGTTTACATGATTGTGATGTGGATCACTTAACACCTTCATGACTAAGTGGCACCACAGGGAAGGCCTAAGGTGCCAATTGGAAAGCAGGTAGTACCTCTGGGATCTTACCATGCTAGTGGGTGGAGCTGGTGGCTCAGTGGGTGGAGCTGGTGGCTCAGTGGGTGGAGCTGGTGGCTCAGTGGGTGGGGCTGGTGGCTCAGTGGGTGGGGCTGGTGGCTCAGTGGGTGGAGCTGGTGGCTCAGTGGGTGGAGCTGGTGGCTCAGTGGGTGGAGCTGGTGGCTCAGTGGGTGGAGGTGGTGGCTCAGTGGGTGGAGGTGGTGGCTCAGTGGTTGGAGGTGGTGGCTCAGTGGGTGGAGCTGGTGGCTCAGTGGGTGGAGCTGGTGGCTCAGTGGGTGGAGCTGGTGGCTCAGTGGGTGGAGCTGGTGGCTCAGTGGGTGGAGCTTTTGGCTCAGTGGGTGGAGCTGGTGGCTCAGTGGGTGGAGCTGGTGGCTCAGTGGGTGGAGCTGGTGGCTCAGTGGGTGGAGCTGCGGACTGCTGTTTGTGGCCTCCTGTTAGAGACTCCGATGGTCTCAGTGAATGAAAAACAACTCCCGTGGCGCAGTGGTAAAACACTCACCTGACGCTTCGCGAGCGCTTTGGTCCGGGTTCGTATCCTGGCCGGGAAGGAGTGACTGGGCCCCCAGTCCTAAACTGTAGCCTCAGTTCACCCAGCAGTGAATGCGCACCTGATTGTTAAACGATTTGGCGGGTCGTATTCCGGGGAACATAAGATTAAGGACCTGCCCGAAACGCTATGCGTGTTAGTGGCTGTACAAGAATGTAAGAACACCTGTATATATAATATAATGTGTGTGTGCAACCTTTCGCACCGGTGTTGGAAGCTTTTATCGTTTCACCCCTAATTACGTAACGCACTAACTCATGAGGTATTTTACCTCACATCATTACGGTGAGCCAAGTAACGGATTACACTGGCTTCGTCATCAAGTGTTCCTGTAGAGCAGTAAGGTTGGCTCCCGCCACCACAAGTCATGCTGTGAACCCTGACACATTACGTTGGTACTCCTCGGGCACACCTGTTGTTGTGTACCAAGGTCCTCACCATCTTCCTTCCCGTGAGTGGCACAACATGCTTCACTCTACTTGAAAAAACTTTTAAAATTAACGTTTTCAAATGTTCTTTTCACTTGAAATAATGATTGCAGGCACTGTAGTTTCACTGTCCGCAGTGAGATCAAATCATCATTCTTCTCTGTTTACATAATTTGTGGACGGCAAACACACTGCAAGTTAATTAACTTTTGTTACCACAACTGATTATTGACCAGTTACAATCAGGAGAAACTGAAACACGGTTCGTCAAGTCCGTAGACTTCACCATTTTCCTTACCACCCAACCCCCCAAACCTCAGACAAGTGTCCCCACAGTAACTGCCACTTACACAAAACTGATGAATTCACTACAGACCTCTTCTGATCCTGAAGACTCGCTGCCGTAGTGTTGCTCTGGTCCTCCGAGCCTGAAGTGAGTTGTAGACCTTCGTCTCAAGTGCCAGTCTGTTCTTGAAGACGCTCATGGGCGACCTGGGCACCGCCGGTCGTTGTCTGGCCAACGCACTTTGTAGCGGCTGTAGAGAAGGCTTCTATGTTAGTTATCTTGAAATATATTAGACTGGACAAGATTATCTTTTTCCTAAGTGTTGGTCCTTTCTTATAATGCTTCTTATTCCATTCCAGATGTTTCAGTAATCTACTTATTTATTAATAATATTTTCATAATCTGCACGTTAATGATACTGGTCTGCATCTATCGGCCTCCTGCAAGTCATATTTCTTAAGGTGGTGTTACACCGGCTAATTTCCAACTAGTAATAGATGGAATTTCACAGTTTTTATTATCTGTGCGGATATTTTATTGAGCGTCTCTGCCTTTGTTGCACGAGATGCTCAGTGTTGTGCTGAGCGTCCTGTGCGCTCTCACATCTGGTGGACTCTTGTTCATGAGCTCATTTTCCTCCATCCCCAGACTTTATCATATTATCATCTAATTATGGCTTCCTGCTAATGAGGTTATGAAGTTCCGTTGTTGCGTGTTGGTCTTGGCCGTGAAACTGACCATTTTGGAATTTTTTTTTTGCCTTCTTATACTGTGTCTTTGGGATTTTTTTGGTATCGATATTACCAAGTTGATAAATTTGAATGATTCTTTCAGTTACTATTTAACAATAATTTTACTTAATTTTCGTATTATAGGTCGAATTTTACTTAAGCAGTACTGAGGAATAATGGTCCTATTTAGGTTATGTAAGACTACTAAATTTTGGTACAAAATATATCAAGACATCGCTGCTATTAAACGAACATTTCTTTGGCAGCGTTTCCTGCTTGTATCCTGTATCCGTGGTCGTTTTCGTTTACCCGTCAAGATTACAGAAAAAAACGACACAAAAGAAAGCGAACGAGTCAAACCAGATCCTTTTTGTCTCTGTGTGCGGGACTGGATCGCGCCAAAAGAGGATTGGGACGATTGCTACCGGATCTTGTCTGTCCCGACCATTTGAGTCTGACGAGGTACTGGGGACCGGCAGGGGAGGGGGGGGGGAGGCTCTATCGCAGCAAGGGGGTTCGACCTGCTTCACCTCCCTCAAAGTATTTCCCTCTCTTCTCCTCCCTATCTCACCTCTCTCAGCTTCTATTCCCCCTCCCCCCCCCCCTTTACCTACTATTCCACCCTTTCTTAATGTTCCCATTTCTTTGCCTTATTTCTATCCCGACTCGTCTTCCTTGTCCCTCGATTCTCCTTTTAAAGCCTTCCGTCCACTCCTGTCTAGTCTCCTCCTAGCTTTACTTCTTTGTCGCTTTCTTTGTTTTCTTTCCCTGTAACTCTCCCTTTCCTCAGCCTTCTCATCCTCCCTAGATGCCGTAGTTCCCTCGTTTTCCTGTGCCGTGCCCACCTCCTCTTACCTCCATCCTTCCCCCTCACCCATATCCCTCCTTTTCCCTCACCCACATCCCTTCACCCACTTCCCCTCTCTCAGTTGTCCCTACCCCACCCCCCCTTCCCTATTCCGGAGTGTGAGGGCGAATGAGTTCGGTTCTCAGAGCGGAATTGTTTATCTGCTGTTGTGAAGACTTTGTTTTCTTGTTGTTTCGAAGGACAGGAGGAGAAGGAGGAGGAGGAGGAGAGAGGCTGGAGTACGCTAACAAACAGATGCAAGAACAGGAAGTTTTTACAATTAAGAAAATTGGAGGAAAATACCAAAGAGAGAGCGAAGAAACTGATGATTAGAAATATGCTGATCAGAAAGAGTCGATCAGAGAGATGCCAATCAGGAAAAGATAAGTCTGGCTGAGAAACAGATAACAGACTTTATTTTGAAGGTTATCTCACGCCTAAAGGATACACAGAGCTGGTGGATATAAAGGGAGACCTCAGCCCTCAGACCTCAGACCTCAGTTCAGGGACGAGTCTTGATGCAAACCTTTGGGTTTCTCACATTATACGTTGTGTTGGTGTGTTTTAAGGATGAGTTGCCACACTGAGTCTACATGTTCTAGTATGGGTTTAATCTGTGTACAACTCCATAATACATACATACATCCATCGCCTACATACATACATACATACATACATACATACATACATACATACATACATACATACATACATACATACATACATACATACATACCTAATACATATATACGATACCTACATCGCCAGGTAGTGTACATGGTCATAAAAGCTTCTTTCACCAGAACTATGAAAGCTACTGTTAAAGTTCGCCACTTTTACATACACCACTGATGTTATTTTGTCAGTATGTTCCTCCAGTTTCCTCCAGAGAGCCAGTGGCTGAGCGGACAGAACATGTGATCTTGTGGTCCCGGGTTCGATCCCGGGCGCCGGCGAGAAACAATGGGCAGAGTTTCCTTCTCCCTGATGGCCCTGTTGCCTAGCAGTAAATAGGTACCTGGGAGTTAGTCAGGTGTGACGGCCTGCTTCCTGGGGGTGGAGGCCTAGTCGAGGACCGGGCCGAGGGGACACTAAGCCCCGAAATCAACTCAAGATAATCTCAAGATAACCTACAGTAATTGCTTTGGGGTTATATCTCCTCCAGATCTCTTCTATTGTGTTACTCAAGCAGTTGCCTTCCCGTCAACGTGTACTGTATCTGTGGACTCCTCATTCCTGTCTCAAATCTAATCTCTCTCTATTCACTAGTATTAAAGGAAAGCAGCTAATGATCTTACCATATCACTTTTCCTTCCAGGTTCTATTCTGTTCTCATTCATTTGATCAGTTTTGAAACATTGACAAACATTTACCTGTTGGATCCAGCTTCGTTAGTTAGGTATTTTAATACATTATAAACAGTATGGGTTCTATTACTCCGTCCTCTGTTACTTCGCGCGTTACTTCCCTCTACTCTCATCTCCTCATTATCAACACTAATCTTTCCTTCTTGTTCGATCGGTATTAACTGATGCAGTTCAACGTGCTACTGGTTGTTCCAGCTTGTTTCTCATGTTTGTGTAGTAGACGCATGTGTGAAGCAGCATGAATGGCGTGTTGTTAATTCGGGAAGATGCAGCCAGCCCTTCCTTCTCTTTTCTGTGGGGTCATTAACAGGAAGCTCCAAGAGGTTCGTCAGTCATTAGTTTCCATCTGTAAATCGTATTGCAGCTTGCTCACGAATTTTATCCCTTTTATGTGTTCTACTTGTCCCCTGGTTGACTTAATTTGACCTTCTTGGTGCCTTCTTTTGATAATTACTTACATAATTGGACTTTAAAAGGTGCACATGCATACGATACAGACCTGTAATTTAATAACTCCTCAATACATATAACTAAATTTTCTAATTTTTCATTTACCTAGTAGTTCTGGCCTTTCCAGTGAAGCATTGGGATTATTTAAAGTTAGCACAGATCTAACATTCAGACCATATGGGCCCCTCTCAAGCTCTTCCACTACTCTCCTGCTGTTCCTTCCACGCTCCTCAGTCCCCACACTGAAGAGTATCCAGTCCTCTACCTCTGGCAAGTGTTCAGGGTCTAGTCTCAACACCTCCTGCTAGCTTATGTTTAATACCGTATATATTTAAAGAGCAAATCCACAAGGGGTCGTGACGAGGATTCGAACCTACGTCTGTGAGCATCCCAGACGCTGCCTTAATCAACTGAGCTACGACATGGTAAAAGAGTTGAAACCGAAGTTCTACTGAACTTACTGGATCCTGTAGCCTCCTGTAGTTCAAAATCCGTATGTATTTTATTGTCATTTTCCGTTTGATCTCCCTACACTTTTCTTCGATCTTGTGGAATTACCTTGTCGTATACAGAGTTTTTCCGATGTGGAGACAGTAGCTGTGGTTGTTCTTCAGCAATGGATGCTACACTATTTTCGCTTTGATTCTCAATTGCTCTCTTGATTCTCTCATGTTAGTTCCATTCTCTGTTGAATTTGTTTCTGTTCTCTGCCCTGCTCTCCCTATACTTCAGCCACGCCCCATTGCTTTTCTTCGTGCTTGAAGGCCTGGTCTGGTATATCTTGGACTGAGCGTGTGCTTTGCTTCTTTTCCTTTTAGTGGTATAATTAATCCATCTTCAGCCTTTGAACATGTGTTGTCCACTTAGTAACCATGTGCTATATAGCCTAAGTAACTTAATGCTTTCTCCTCGTGATTATCTTATCTTACAGTCCATCATGTCTTACACTAACATAATTCTGAGCTTCCGTTTTGACATGTTGTGTTAGGAAGTTCTCCTCTGTGGCGTCTACCACTCGTGCTCTCCATGTCCTACACACGGGGTGTTGCCTCCCACCCGATTTTCCAGTGATTAAAATCTTAAAAGATTAGAAGCTTTGGTGTCATTCAGGAGTCAGTTGTTGGTGCCTTGTGTGTCGTCTCTTGCAGCACTGTTTTTCCCCTTCATATTCCTGCTGTGATCTTTTGGTGTTAACTGGTGGGCCGAACTCACCTGCTACCACTGCTTTGTCTCCGCCAGCTCCCACGATTTCTGTGACACAGTCGTCTGTGGCAGACAGAATTTCTTTGCGTGTCCGTCACTCTAACTTCCAATATCACCCCAATATTTAACCAGCAGTGATGTACATATTCCACTCCTCAGTTCATTGTTGTCTGTTGATCTGTTAGCGAGTGAGGGCAACATTGCGGCAGTTAATATCCCCCGAGTGGCTTCCCTCTACCACAGCCATACCCTCAGGGTCTGTGTGAGTATATTAGTGTAGGGTGCGGTATGTTGCGTTTCTGTGTATGGGTGTATGAGCGCGTGGCCCTGGGTGCGCGTCTGGGTGCGCGTCTGCGCGTTCACAAGACGCTGTGGGGTAAGAGGAACAAAGCCTTTATCTTCGTATCGCATTACCTCTCTTTTGTTCCTGTGTCAGAATGGAGAGACTGTTCGCTCCAACACTTTGAGGGGATCAAGTTCAGGAAAAGCTGGGAGACTTAGGCCTAAATAGCGGCTCCAAATGGATTGATTAACAGGTGATAAGACAACCACAGCAGTGAGGTGAGAGTTATAAAGACTGATGACATAGTGGTCAGTCACACATCTCCCGTGCCAGGTGAGTACTACGGGCTCACCATAGACCGTGCTGCTTGCAACATTGTGTTCCGAGTACCTGAATCTAAAACAACAACAACAATAGTAGTCGGTGTTTATTTCTGGTCAATGGCTGTAAGTGGAATATTGTTGAGTGTTGAAGGTACAAGTTCACACTATTGTTACACACAACTGTAACAACTCTTGTATATATATATATATATATATATATATATATATATATATATATATATATATATATATATATATATATATATATATATATATATATATATACCAAAATAACAAATAAGAAAAACATATCTGCTTCTCGGGTCATCAGTCAGGTCTCCGGTGATAACTGTCTGATATTGTATTGTTTTGATATCTTGTTCACTTCTATTAGTCAGCTCTTTTTGTAAACCTTTTGAGTCTAGCTCTGTGGGTCTAGCTCTGTGGGTCTAGCTCTGTGGGTCCAGCTCTGTGAGTCTAGCTCTGTGGGTCTAGCTCTGTGAGTCTAGCTCTGTGGGTCTAGCTCTGTGAGTCTAGCTCTGTGGGTCCAGCTCTGTGAGTCTAGCTCTGTGAGTCTAGCTCTGTGGGTCTAGCTCTGTGAGTCTAGCTCTGTGGGTCCAGCTCTGTGAGTCTAGCTCTGTGAGTCTAGCTCTGTGGGTCCAGCTCTGTGAGTCTAGCTCTGTGGGTCCAGCTTGCGGGGGTTGAGCTCTGGCTCTTTGGTCCCGCCTCTCAACCGTCAATCAACAGGTGTACAGGTTCCTGAGCCTACTGGGCTCTATCATATCTACACTTGAAACTGTGTATGGAGTCAGCCTCCACCACATCACTTCCTAATGCATTCCATTTGTCAACCACTCTGACACTAAAAAAGTTCTTTCTAATATCTCTGTGGCTCATTTGGGCACTCAGTTTCCACCTGTGTCCCCTAGTGTATGTGCCCCTTGTGTTAAATAGGCTGTCTTTATCTACCCTGTCGATTCCCTTGAGAATCTTGAATGTGGTGATCATATTCCCCCTAACTCTTCTGTCTTCCAACGAAGTGAAGTTTAATTCCCGTAGTCTCTCCTCGTAGCTCATACCTCTCAGCTCGGGTACTAGTCTGGTGGCAAACCTTTGAACCTTTTCCAGTTTAGTCTTATGCTTAACTAGATATAGACTCCATGCTGGAGCCGCATACTCCAGGACTGGTCTGACAAATAATGTTCTGAAAGATTCCTTACACATGTTTCTAAAGGCCGTTCTTATGTTGGCCAACCTGGCATATGCTACTAATGTTATCCTCTTGATTTGAGCTTCAGGGGACAGGCGTGGCGTGATATCAACCCCCAGGTCTTTCTCTCTATCTGACTCCTGAAGTATTTCATCTCCCAAATGATACCTTGTATCTGGTCTCCTGCTTCCTACCCCTATCTTCATTACATTACATTTGTTTGGGTTAAACTCTAACAAATTTGTTAAATTTTTACAAATTTCTAATATGTTGTGTGTGTGTGTGTGTGTGTGTGTGTGTGTGTGTGTGTGTGTGTGTGTGTGTGTGTGTGTGTGTGTGTGTGTGTGTGTGTGTAAATCACGAAAATTAACACGTGATGAGAAATGTGATAGTGTCAGACCACGGAGGAAGAATTGAAACAGGAATTTCCTTAAGTACTTTCGTATATTAATACATCATTACAAGGAATGATTTACAAATCAAGTATTGGACATATATATAGGCAGGAAAGAGAGGTGAAGTGAGGTGAGGTACAATGAAAATGGAATGGGAATTAGGTGGATACAAATAAGTGCCGCACAAGAACTGCAGAAGGCCTATTGGCCCATATGATGCAGCTCCTATTCATACCCACCAACAGGCCCACACATGGATAATAATAGCATAAGATAGTATATATTTACAATGAATTAGTGAGACAAATGTGTATCAATGATCTTACTCTAATCGCTCTTTAATTGATCTATCAAAAATGGATCTAAGTTATATAAACCACTGCTATGTTTAAATTACATTCTTTTGTAATCTGTATTAAAGCAGATTCAATTATGTTCCTGTTATAAGTAATTTTATATTTCGTTATTTATATTCCTATTTCAATTCTTCCTCCATGGTCTGACACTGACACACATATATATATATATATATATATATATATATATATATATATATATATATATATATATATATATATGTCGTACCTAGTAGCCAGAATGCACTTCTCAGCCTACTATGCAGGGCCCGATTTGCCTAATAAGCCAACTTTTTATGAATTAATTGTTTTTCGACGACCTAACCTACCTAACCTAACCTAACCTAACTTTTTCGGCTACCTAACCTAACCTAACCTATAAAGATAGGTTAGGTTAGGTTAGGTAGGGCTGGTTAGGTTCGGTCATATATCTACATTAATTTTAACTCCAATAAAAAAAAATTGACCTCATACATAATGAAATGGGTAGCTTTATCATTTCATAAGAAAAAAATTAGAGAAAGCATATTAATTCAGGAAAACTTGGCTTATTAGGCAAATCGGACCTTGCATAGTAGTCCAAAAAGTGCATTCTGGCTACTAGGTACGACATATATATATATATATATATATATATATATATATATATATATATATATATATATATATATATATATATATATATATATATATAATCGCATAAAAAAAGAACACGAGAGAGCAAAAGAGAGAGAGAGAGAGAGAGAGAGAGAGAGAGAGAGAGAGAGAGAGAGAGAGAGAGAGAGAGAGAGAGAGAGAGAGAGAGAGAAAAAAATCAAATTGTTTGATTGTGCTATATTCCGATATATGAAAGTTGGGGCTTCAACCCTCGACACTGTAAAACCACGGAGCCATATCCTGACCAAATTTGAACACTAGGATGACAAATGAACATGAATATGTACCTAAACTTTACACTTCAATCTCCTCCAAAACATCATATAACAAGTCTTCAGTACTTGGAGAGACGTATTCCTCCGTGTTTAGAAGCGGTCACTAGCGTGCTAAGATGATATGGTCATCCGTAAGATGCGAGTGAGAGTCCCCAGAGGAGCAGCGGGGGTGTGAAATACGGAGTGGAGGCGAGTGTGTGGCGGGGGCCCCCAGCTGCCCGCTGGCCGAGACCTCACTAAAGTGTAATTTTCTTCACATTGATCAGCAATTCAATGATGTCTTGGCCAGGAAAATACAGAGCAAATAGACGGAGGGCAGACTTGGGGGACGCGTGTGTGTATTCACCTAGTTGTATTCACCTAGTTGTTCTTGCGGGAGTTGAGCTCTGCTCTTTCGGCCCGCCTCTCAACTATCAATCAACTGTAACTTACTACTATTTTTTTCTCTACACACACACACACACACACACACACACACACACACACACACACACACACACACACACACACACACACACACACACACACACACAAACACACACACACACACACGCACACACACGCACACACGCACACACACACACACACACACACACACACACACACACACACACACACACACACACACACACACACACACACACACACACACACACACACACACCTAAAGGAAGCAGCTCCGTAACAGCTGTCTAACTCCCAGGTACCTATTTACTGCTAGGTAACAGAGCATCAGGGTGAAAGAAACTCTGCTCCTTTGTTTCTGCCTGGTCCGGGAAACGAACCCGGGCCACAGAATTACGAGGTCTGCGCGCTGTCCGCTCAGCTACCAGATCCCCAGTGTGTGTGTGTGTGTGTGTGTGTGTGTGTGTGTGTGTGTGTGTGTACTCACCTAGTTGTGTTTGCGGGGGTTGAGCTCTGGCTCTTTGGTCCCGCCTCTCAACCGTCAATCAACAGGTGTACAGATTCCTGAGCCTATCGGGCTCTGTCATATCTACACTTGAAACTGTGTATGGAGTCAGCCTCCACCACATCACCCCCTAATGCATTCCATTTGTCAACCACTCTGACACTAAAAAAGTTCTTTCTAATATCTCTGTGGCTCATTTGGGCACTCAGTTTCCACCTGTGTCCCCTTGTGCGTGTTCCCCTTGTGTTAAATAGACTGTCTTTATCTACCCTATCAATCCCCTTCAGAATCTTGAATGTGGTGATCATGTCCCCCCCTAACTCTTCTGTCTTCCAGCGAAGTGAGGTTTAATTCCCGTAGTCTCTCCTCGTAGCTCATACCTCTCAGCTCGGGTACTAGTCTGGTGGCAAACCTTTGAACCTTTTCCAGTTTAGTCTTATCCTTGACTAGATATGGACTCACTGCTGGGGCTGCATACTCCAGGATTGGCCTGACATATGTGGTATACAAAGTTCTGAATGATTCTTTACACAAGTTTCTGAATGCCGTTCGTATGTTGGCCAGCTCGTATGTGTGTGTGTGTGTGTGTGTGTGTGTGTGTGTGTGTGTGTGTGTGTGTGTGTGTGTGTGTGTGTGTGTGTGTGTGTGTGTGTGTGTGTGTATGTGTGTGTGTGTGTGTGTGTACATACTCAGTTGTGCTTCTTTTCTTTCGTCCCGCCTCTCAACTCTCAGTCAACAGGTATACAGGTTCCTGAGCCTATTGGGCTCCCTCCACCACATCACTGCCTAATGCATTCCACTTGTTAACTACCCTGACACTGAAAAACGTCTTTCTAATATCTCTATAGGTCCGCGTGTGTATACGGGCGCGTGGAGGTTCTCTTGGTCAAAGGGACTACAAGGATGGTGGATTGTTGTGGATTTGGAAGAGGAGGATGTGGGACGGTGGATGACTTGGGTGACGTGGAGTGATTTCCCCCCCCCCCTTTTGACCATCCCCCCCTATCTTCTCCAGACCCTCTTCTTTCCCTCCCTGGGCCCACCTTTGTCTCCTGCTGGCCCTTCACCCTCCTTCCTGCTGGACAATCCCCCCTCTCTTCCCTCTTCATCCACACCCTCCCTCACTCATCATCAACCACATCTCTGGTGTGGTAGTTCAGTGTACGACACTTACTCATGTGGTGGTCCAGTGTACAGCATATACTGGTGTTAGGGTCGAGTATACAGCACTCACTGGTATAGTGGTCCTGTGTACAGCACTTATCGTATAATGCAGGTCGAGCTCCAGTCCCCAAGCCCGGCTCTGGTAATCTCCTAGTATTTACCTTGAACACCAGACCCTGTGATGAAGACACTCAGATATGAACATCACAGCAGAGACAGTGTCGGGTCCCAGACCCCGACGGCGTCGAGGCCAACCCTCGGCCTGGCTAGCAGACGGTCTACCTCAGCCCACCAGTGCCCATAATTATAGTTTTAGCTCATTAATTATACCCGTATATTGGGTACGGTGAGGTGTTGCCCGCTTCTTAATGTATGGTCACTTGAGAGTTTAGTGCTGGGCTGTTGAGGACTCACATATAGTTGCTAGTTGGTCAGTAAACAACTGGGGCAGCCTTAATAACCCCTCTAGATGTAGAGGGGCATTAAGCTCAATACCCAACCAGTTATGCAGAGCATACCCATCCTGTGAGCGGGAGTAGACCCCATACCCATCTTGTGAGAGGGATTAGACCCCATACCCATCCTGTGAGAGGGATTATATCCCATACCCATCATGTGAACGGGACTAGACCCAATACTCATCCTGTGAGAGGGAGTATAGACCCCATACCCATCCTGTGAGAGGGAGTATAGACCCCATACCCATCCTGTGAGAGGGATTTAGACCCCATACCCATCTTATAAGCGGAAATTCGTTGACCCCATACCCCATCACTTTGGTATGGTATGGGTATGGGATCTACCAAGGAGGCGTATACTCTCCTCTCGAAAAAAAAATATTATTTGTTTTCTTTTCATCCACAATGGAATCGTCTTTTATTAGAAGCTGCACAGTCTTCTTAAACCTGAATTTTTACTTCACATTTCTTCTCTGTTTACTTATTTTCCTCCCCACGAGTTCTTTTTTGTATTGGTTCCCCCTCGCAGCAGCGAACGAGCCAGAGGAGGGCGGTGTGCAGGGGGAGGGGAGGGCACGATGAGGGAAAGAAGCTGGATAACGGGAAAGGATGTCAGTAGAGGGAAGGAAAAGAATGCAAAGGAGTGCAGTGACAGGAGAGGTCTAGGCAAGAGGGATCATATAAAGGATAGAACGTGGGGAGAGAGGTGGATGGGGCGAAGTGGAAGAGCGAGTGAACGGAAAAGACGAAGTAAACTAAGGGCTCTGGAAAAGGAGGGCGGGATGGGGGCGGTGGATGGATGGATGGGTCAGTGAGTAGTAGGTGGGGGGGAGAGAGAAGGGAAGGAGAGGGGAGGGGGAACTGGTGTGGGAGGTGGCCGTCGTCTTCTTAAGTCACAAACATTTTTCCCCTCGTTTCCACTGCCATCCGAAAAATTTCAATAGCATTCCTTGTGGACAGTGGTCAGTCGTCGCCGCTGGAATGGGACGCCGCCGGGAATGAACTGGAATCGGTGGGAATTATATGTCTCACAAACTTGGAATTTTGGCTTCCTTTCTCCTTATTTTCAAGGTATTTTCCTTCCTCTGCTTTCCTTCGAGAATGTCAGAAACAGTTGAGGTGTGAACGGAGACTTTCTTTGGCGAGAGAGTAAGAGTTAGTGAGGGTGGAGACGGCCACCAGCGCCTCGGACCTCGCCCACAACTATTCCTCGCTGAACCAAACACATTGGAATCCGGTCGGAATTTTTTGGTTTTGATGGTCCGGTGTAAAAATGGGATCGATGGGGGAGTAATCTGGGAGTCATCAGCCCGCCCTAGTAATTATGGTGGGATACCTGGGGATGGGTGCTTGTTAGGCCATCTGGGTGGGGGTGGGAGGGGTGGAGAATGGGTAGGGGCAGGCTAGGGCCTGCACAAGGAGAGGGGGCGTGGTGAGGTAGGGGCAAGGAGGGGGGATATAGAGGGGTAGGTGCTGGCTATAGGTTAGGAGAGGCGTAAAGAGGCCAAAAGGAGAAGATGACTGTATGCGGGAGGGCGGTCATCATAGTCGGGGAGAAACTGGTGATATTAATGTTTATTTTCAAAGGTGACGTCAGCTGGGGACTTCCTTCAAGGAGGAGTGGACTAGGAGGTGTTGTATATATTTTGTTATCCCCAAGTTGGCACTAGAAAACCTCCGGTATATGAGATTATTTTTCTAATCTCCATGTGCGAATTAACGAGTTAGCGAGCTGCAGGTCTCTCAAGACATATGGTCTATAAACATTGGTAATATGGCATTCACTAAAATAATATAGTGTATGCAATCTGCTTGTCACAGAAATTTCGTCTGAGTTCGAATTCTGGCCAGGGAGGATTGACTGAGCGGAAATCCTTAACTGCTCGCCCCTTTTTAGCAGCAGCAATTAGGTACCTGGTTGTAAACCGACTGGCAGGTAGTGTTACAGAGAATCCCACTGGGATTAGATTTAAGATGATGTATGGGTAGGGGAAGTTCGAAGTCTTCTAAGAGGAGTCAGTAGTTGTCGACTTCTCTACCCAACCATGTAGAAAAATTGGAGCTTGTACACGGAGTACTCAGTGTACGTAACTGTAGCTGGATTATATCCATTTACTAAATCATACAGTGTCTGGTGGACGCCTTGTGATATCCTCACATGGAGTTCTCGAAACTAAAAAGTTAAGAGTTCATAATACAAGTTCTTGCTGCTCACAAAGTGTTTATAACATATCTTGCCAGATACAAATTCTTTGGAGTAGTGGTCTTGGCAGCAGTGATCAGCATGCCTCGGTTTGGTCTGGTGCTGGTCTGGCCTAGTGCTGGTCTGGCCTGGTGCTGGTCTGGTGCTGGTCTGGTGCTGGTCTGGTGCTGGTCTGGTGCTGGTCTGGTGCTGGTCTGGTGCTGGTCTGGTGCTGGTCTGGTGCTGGTCTGGTGCTGGCCTGGCCTGTACCATCACCCTGGGCATCACCTGTGTGAAGGGGGGGGGGGAATCGTCGCACACAAAGGTGACTCTTCACCTCTTACTTTGTGCATCTAATAAATTATGGGACGAGGCAGAGTGATGGGGACTGGTGACGCTAGTTGAAGGTAGGGAATGTTTGCAGCGAGAGAAGGAGAGAGAGAACACAGGTGGAGAGGGGGGGGGGGAAGTGAGAAGAAGAGAGAGAGATGAGAGATGCGGGAGACTGGGAGAGGGAAGATATTGTAGGAGAGCGGAGGGAGAAAGGTTCACAGGAGAGAGTAGCATATAGGAAAGTAGAGGGAGAGAGCAGGAGGGTGAGAGATTGGAGAAAGTTGAAGAGGGAGCAGATGGGAAGAGAGGGGCATAGGGAAAGAGAAATGAGGGAGGGGGAGATTGAGAGAGGGGACGAGGGATGGGAAGGGGCGAGGAACCCCCCTGACAAAGCAGGGTAACCTACAAGGAGGGACGACAGGTAGATGGGAGGGGAAAGGGTGAAAATATGGAGGAGAGACCCGGGTGAAGCCGGGTACTCCTTCAAGATATAAAAAAAGAAATATCTGTCTGAGGTTGAGGGCCAGATGGGGAAGATGGGGCGTGAGAGACAGTGTAAACAGTGAGGAAATGGGATGAGGAGGAGGGTAAGGGGGAGAGTAAGGGGAAAGGGGAAAATGGAGAGATTAAATGGAAGAGGGGGAGAGGAATGGTAGAAAGAGGAATAAGCAGGCAACGGGGTGTGGGCGGGGGAGGGGGGGATAGGAAAGTAGGGATGGGGGGGGGGGTTATGGAAGATGGGAGGTTTTAAATGGGGTGTTAAAACAATGGGGTTAAACAATGGGGTGTTAAAAATAAAACATAATTTTTTTTAATACAAAAATGCTTTGAATGATGACAATCAACAGCAATAGCATCTGTTTAGTTAACATATGAAGCCCATCTGAGGAGCGACCCAGGTGATGGTAGTGACCTGTGATAGTGGTAGTGACTCTACCCAGTGAGGTAGAGTGATTGCAGAGGGCGCGCGCGCTCCTCGTACCACTAAGGTGATGTGTGCTCTCAACCTCAATGTGTCTGGCAGAGATATAATGTGTCTGGCAGAGATATAATGTGTCTGCCAAAGAGATAATGTATCTGACAGAGATGGAATGTGACAGGGGCTAATTGCGCCTGACAGGAGCTGTCAACAGCCTGGGAAATATTAACTACGAGGGTCAAGTGGATGCTGTCGCGTGTCTGATCTTTCATCAGAGACTCTTGTCCGTGTTTGGCGTTGTTCTCTGACCGTAATGTAACATCCTGCCACAGTCTTTGCACAATGACCTATTTAATTATGCACTACAACAGCCCGAAGTTGGTTTGGTGTGCTTGAAGACTCCTTACAAAATAAAAAAAAACAAATAAAACCCTCAAATAAATTTAATTTAGAAAAGATCTGTGGAGGAATATTGTAAGGGGGGAGAGAGAGGGGTGTGTGCACCTGGGGTTTGATGAGTGAGGGATGGCGCGGCCAGGTAAACATGGGGGAGGAGGAGGAGTGTGAGGACTGGTCAGGAGATGCCATGAGAGGGAGATGGCGACGCAGGAGACCAGCCGTCAACAATGATGGGTCAAGGCTGCCGGCGACGCCTGTGTACCGCTGTACCGCTGTGTGACTGCAAACATCACCTTTATACCCGACAGGGCGACCTCCAATGACCTTGGAAATCTGGAGCCATCACAACTTTGGTCGCTGAAACTTTGGACTGGGGGGGGGTGTGGGGGGTCAGGCAACTTGGAGAATCATGGCGAAGTTTTCCACCCAAACTGAACGGGACTTTTAATAGACGCCTGCACTTAGCGACAAGTTTCTTTCGAACCCTTCACTTCTGGGAACTTTGACCGAGAACAACTTTTGTAAATTGCCTGGAACTTCTTTCCAAACTAAACTTGACTTGTAATAGACACGGCGATAAGTTGGAGTTTGTTCGTCAACTGCTTAGAGATAGAAAGAGAGCGAGAAGTTGTCTAACTTGGCTGGTGCTGACGACTTTAAGCTCGAGTGCTTGCTACGTCGTAGTGTAGGGGGGGGGGGAGGGTCTTATGTTGCTACTGTTGCTACTGTTGCTAAACTATTGATACCGTTTCTCCGTTCACTGTTACTACACTTTGTTTTCCTGCTGGTACATTCACTGACGATAATTGTTGCAGTCACTGTTGCTCTGTTGATACACTCACTGTTTTCAAGTGATTTTGGCAACAGTGAGTATATTGAAATTATTTTCCAAGTTCATATATATATATATATATATATATATATATATATATATATATATATATATATATATATATATATATATATATATATATATATATATATATATATATGTATAATCATTTACTGTCTTACAAATAGGTTAGTTCATAAGGTAGCCCATAAAATATATTAAAACAAAAATACCATTGCATTACATGTAAAATTAAAAGCTAGCCTAAATTATACTTGTTTAATGGTGGCACATTTTAAATCACTTGGTAAATATTAAATCACTTAGTAAATGTTACACTACATGATCAATTTTAAATCACTTGGTAAATGTTCAATTACTAAGTAAATATTTGATGACGTGGTGAAATGTTACGAGCCACACACTCGCTGCCTGGTCCAAGGCTTCCACACTCGTCACACTCGAAGAAGTAACTCACACACTGCTGATTTCCTTGTATGATCAAGGAATCACCTATCAAGATAACAGCAAATTAAAAAAAAAATCGATTATTCACTTATCATTGACCACTCAAATCCTGCCAGAAACATAAACATGAATTTATGAACATACAGCATAAGAATATATGCACATACAACATTAGGAATATACATACAGACGACATAAAAATACACGCACCCATACCCCTCCTAACGTAGGTTTGGCTTCTATTGCGAGAACTGACGAATCTTATGGAAACTGAAATGTGGGTTGGATTGGCCATAGAATTTTGTAACTTGTTTCTAGAGATGGGGACTTTTGTAAGCATTGTTTCTCAGCCAATTATCATAAAAGGAGTGAGTTGGTATGTCGGCACCAGTCAAAAGGGTGTTAACAGCACTAAATAATTTGTCTCTGAGCAATGCAGGAGATGTAGGATCTCTCATGACTTTAAGGCAAAAGGTAGGTGTTAACTTGCATTATTCTCTCTAGTATGGTTGGAAGCTTCAGTTCTTCCCTCATGTCTCATTAAACTTAACATTCCTTTTAAGTGCAATCTACCTGTCTCTGATATTCCTCTTTATCTGTACCCTACCATTCAAGTATCATACACACCTGTCACCAAGAAAGATAATGAGAATCTTGCTCTACTCAAAGCTGTCACTCTTGAAACAATTGCCTCCTCCATCGAGAGTCTAAGATCTCACGAGCACTGTGTCTACACCGACGGCTCAGTCCAGTCTTCTACTGGACGGACTGCAGCGGCATGTAGGTTTTATAGAAATAATATTTGCACAAAGACTGTCAGTGTCAGGTTAAACAACTGGCTGACCTCCACACAAGCAGAACTAGCAGCATTACATTTAGCAACCAGCACATTAAAAAACATTAGAGGAGGAATAATATTCTGCGATTCAAAGTCTGCTCTTCAAGCAATCGAATACTTCTCTTGGAAGATCGACAGCAAGAACCTCATACTCCCAATTATAAATGACCTAATTGATGCACAAGGTAAAGGGTCTCGAATCTCCTTTGTATGGATACCTTCAGACATAAATATAACCCATCATAATGAGACAGACATTGCAGCCAAATTAGCGTGTAACAAGTTTGAAGTTGAATTAGATCTAGGTATCCCCATCTTTGCTGTCAAAACTGTATTGGTCCAAACATTCAGATCTGATAGGAAAGAACTTACTGACTCCCAACGACCTGAAAGTACTAGTATAAAAAGCTATGATTTGTTCAGATCTGAAACCTACATTTATGGACAGCACAAAACGTCCACTAGACTGTGCGACACAGTAGTTGCAATGATCAGGTTGGGTTACCGTTACCTGTGGCAGGTGGCTGCAGGTGACGGGTCTCCCAATCCTGAGCACTCCAGTTGCAAACTCTGTGAGCAGGAACTACGGCATGATCTCCCGCACTACATCACTGAATGCCCAGTTATTAGACCTTTCAGACCAGTTGGCATGAGGTACCTGGAGTTTTGTAATTACTTTATTCACTCTCGTATTCTTGAAGATATCCTCACAGTATACCCAAAATTTGCCAGTGCAGGCTACTAAACACATGGCTCTGTATGACTAACCATCCTGCGAGATGGGGACTTGTATTACTACTGCTACCTTATTCACTCTTGTGTTGTTGATATCCTCAAAATGCATCCGGAGTCTGCCAGTGCAGACCGCTTATCACATGCCTCTGTATGACTAACCATCCTGTGTGATGGGGATTTTTTAGCATCACCCAGTTAGCTTTTTTGACACACTGCACTCCACTTCATATAGTCTAGGGTAGTTGCACAAATGCAGATGTACCTAATGTATTAATAAAGAGAGAGAGAGAGAGAGAGAGAGAGAGAGAGAAAGAGAGAGAGAGAGAGAGAGAGAGAGAGAGAGAGAGAGAGAGAGAGAGAGAGAGAGAGAGAGAGAGAGAGAGAGAGAGAGAGAGAGAGAGAGAGAGAGAGAGAGAACAAGAACAAGAACAAGCACAGAAGAACACCACGCAGCACAAACTTGTGTGAACTCTTCATAAAAAAAACTCGATGGACCAAAAAAAAAAAAAAAAAACCTAGGAGCCGGGGTTGGGCAAGTTGTGGGAGTAGTTAGAGCGACTTTGTTTGACTTAGTTTGTGGTTTGTTTGGGTGGTGCAAGTTGGGTGATGGTGCGCGCGCGCCCTCACGCACCACCATCTAAGATAGAGGAGGGGGGGGGGAGGGAGGATCAGCCAAGGGTTTGGATAAAGATTAGGGGGTTTTGATTGGGGGATTGGCGAAGCTCAGGCATAGGACTAAGATCAATTTAAATGAAAAATTGCGATGCAATTTGTGTGAGTGAAGATTATACAATGTATGCAAGGCTGTATACCTAGTGAGGGGGGGGGGGGAGGAGTGTGACAGGTGGGGTACAGTAACTGTGGTGTAACAAGGTGGGTACAGTGGAAGATTCAGGAGGGGAAGAGTAGTAGAGGTAGAGGTAGAGTGTGAGGTAGATTGTGAAGGGTGGAGGTTAGGTTGAAGGGGGTAGGTTCTTTGTATGGGCTGGGGGCTGGCGTCTAGGTCAGATGGGGCAGGGTTGGGGGCTGGCGTCTGGTCAGCTGGGGCAGGGCTGGGGGCTGGCGTCTGGTCAGCTGGGGCAGGGCTGGGGGCTGGCGTCTGGTCAGATGGGGCAGGGCTGTGGGCTGGCGTCTGGGCAGATAGGGCAGGGCTGGGGGCTGGCGTCTGGGCAGATGGGGCAGGGCTGGGGGCTGGCGTCTGGGCAGATAGGGCAGGGCTGGGGGCTGGCGTCTGGTCAGCTGGGGCAGGGCTGGGGGCTGGCGTCTGGTCAGATGGGGCAGGGCTGGGGGCTGGCGTCTAGTCAGATGGGGCAGGGCTGGGGGCTGAGACTGGGGGCTGGAGGCTGGAAGCTGGGGCAGAGGGCTGATGCTGGGGGGCTGGCATCAGGATACTATGGCCCTAGTAAGGGCCCGAGGGCTGAGGTGAGTGGCCCCTCAGACACCGAGGGCCCAGTCCAATTACAGGCATTTGTAGCGGGACAAGCTTACTGATGGTGAGTGGCGGGTAGGTGGCTCCACAACTGGGGTACTGGTTCTCCCTAAAGTGGCCCCTGGCTACAGTGCCGGAGACACTGACCCTGGCTACAGTGACCGAGACACTAGCCCTGTCTACAGTGCCGGAGACACTGGCCCTGGCTACAGTGACTGAGACACTGGCCCTGGCTACAGTGACCAAGACACTGGCCCTGGCTACAGTGACCGAGACACTGGCCCTGGCTACAGTGACCGAAACACTGGCCCTGGCTACAGTGACCGAGACACTGGCCCTGGCTACAGTGACCGAGACACTGGCCATGGCTACAGTGACCGAGACACTGGCCCTGGCTACAGTGACCGAGACACTGGCCCTGGCTACAGTGACTGAGACACTGGCCCTGGCTACAGTGACCAAGACACTGGCCCTGGCTACAGTGACCGAGACACTGGCCCTGGCTACAGTGACTGAGACACTGGCCCTGGCTACAGTGACCGAGACACTGGCCCTGGCTACAGTGACCAAGACACTGGCCCTGGCTACAGTGCCCGAGACACTGGCCCCTGGCTACAGTGACCGAGACACTGGCCCTGGCTACAGTGACCGAGACACTGGCCATGGCTACAGTGACCGAGACACTGGCCCTGGCTACAGTGACCGAGCCACTGGCCCTGGCTACAGTGACCGAGACACTGGCCCTGGCTACAGTGACCGAGACACTGGCCCTGGCTACAGTGACCGAGACACTGGCCCTGGCTACAGTGACCGAGACACTACAGGCCGGAGTAGCTTGAGCTGTAGCCGTCTCCAGCTTGTACAGGTTTAAAGGGACAATGTTCCTTATATACAAAATACCTATGACACGTGGAGCGTTTATGTGCGCGCTTGTTCCAAACCTGTTTCCTGGTAATTAGAGCACACTACCGACTAGCTGACGTCTGAACTACCAGTCTCAGGCTGCGACCCACTCAGACACTACTGGAGACCTCAGGTGTTCCTGTAGGGAAGGTTCAATATGTTTCCTCCCTACATAATGGAAGTCAAACATGTGTATGTGTGTGTGTGTATGTGTGTGTGTGTGTGTGTGTGTGTGTGTGTGTGTGTGTGTGTGTGTGTGTGTGTGTGTGTGTGTGTGTGTGTGTGTGTGTGTGTGTGTGTATTCACCTAGTTGTGTTTGCGGGGGTTGAGCTTTGCTCTTTCGGCCCGCCTCTCAACTGTCAATCAACTGTTTACTAACTACTTTTTTTTCCACACCACACACACACACGCACACACCCCAGGAAGCAGCCCGTGGCAGCTGACTAACTCCCAGGTACCTATTTACTGCTAGGTAACAGGGGCATTCAGGGTGAAAGAAACTTTGCCCATTTGTTTCTGCCTCATGCGGGAATCGAACCCGCGCCACAGAATTACGAGTCCTGCGCGCTATCCACCAGGCTACGAGGCCCCCACTGTGTGTGTGTGTGTGTGTGTGTGTGGGCTCCTGGTGTCGAGGCGACAGGAAGTTCATTGTGGGTGACGTGATCTCGCAGCATCTTCCTCGCATCAGTGCTGGCGGAGATCTGGTGATGGAGATGTCATCTGGAATAAGGTTCCTGTTGCCACGGGATGCTGTGTTTCACGCGACACTCTTCACCTCCTGGACGCGACAGCAAGTCTCGCAGTGTTACGTCACTATCTTGAGCTTATCGTGAGATGATTTCGGGGCTTAGCGTTCCGGCGGCCCGGTCCTCGACCAGGCCTATTTTTTTGTTACTCCCCAGGAATCAGCCCGTAGCAGTTGTCTAACTCCTAGATGACTATTTTTTGCTAGGTGAATAGAGGGATCAGGGTGAAAGAAACTCTGCTCATAAGTTTCCACCTACACCGGGAATGGAACCCGGAACTTCAGGACTACGAATTCCGAGCGCTGTCCACTCAGCTGTCAGGCCCCATAGCCTGACAAGTTCCGCAAACATTGAACATACTTCAGTTACAGTGAAGAGCGAGCCGTAGGGAGCCAGGGGAGCCGGTGGCTGAGCGGACAGAACACTGGACGTGTGATCCTGTGGTCCCGAGTTCGATCCCGGGCGCCGGAGAGAAAAAAATGGGCAGAGTTTCTTTCACCCTGATGCCCCTTTTACCTAGCAGTAAAAATAGGTACCTGGGAGTTAGTCAGCTGTCACGGGCAGCTTCCTGGGGGTGGAGGCCTGGTCGTGGACCGGGCCGCGGGGACACTAAACCCCGAAATCATCTCAAGATAACCATCTCAAGATGGTTATCCTCCTCGCCCTCGATGTTGAACTCACCTGTGTGTGAGGGGCCCCCACACCTCTGTGAGGCCCTCACACCTCACACCTCATACCTCATCTGCAGGTCGTTTGTAATCGATCAACTGCTTCCATTTGTACGTGGACCTGGAACGTCTTTCCGATATACGTTAATCTGTACCAGCCGTCAACCCCCGCCCCCCTGTGTAACCCCACCAGTCAACCCCCCTGTGTAACCCCACCAGTCAACCCCCCTGTGTAACCCCACCAGTCAACCCCCCTGTGTAACCCCACCAGTCAACCCCCCTGTGTAACCCCACCAGTCAACCCCTCCTGTGTAACCCCACCAGTCAACCCCCCCTGTGTAACCCCACCAGTCAACCCCTCCTGTGTAACCCGCACAACCATCAACCCCTCCTGTGTAACCCCACCAACCATCAACCCCTCCTGTGTAACCCCATCAACCCCCTCCTGTGTAACCCCACCAACCATCAACCCCTCCTGTGTAACCCCACCAACCATCAACCCCCCTGTGTAACCCGCACAACCATCAACCCCCCCTGTGTAACCCCACCAACCATCAACCCCCCCTGTGTAACCCCACCAACCATCAACCCCCCTGTGTAACCCGCACAACCATCAACCCCCCCTGTGTAACCCCACCAACCATCAACCCCTCCTGTGTAACCCCACCAACCATCAACCCCCCTGTGTAACCCGCACAACCATCAACCCCCCCTGTGTAACCCCACCAACCATCAACCCCTCCTGTGTAACCCGCACAACCATCAACCCCCCTGTGTAACCCCACCAACCATCAACCCCCCCTGTGTAACCCGCACAACCATCAACCCCCCCTGTGTAACCCCACCAGTCAACCCCTCCTGTGTAACCCGCACAACCATCAACCCCTCCTGTGTAACCCCACCAACCATCAACCCCTCCTGTGTAACCCCCATCAACCCCCTCCTGTGTAACCCCACCAACCATCAACCCCTCCTGTGTAACCCCACCAACCATCAACCCCCCTGTGTAACCCGCACAACCATCAACCCCCCCTGTGTAACCCCACCAACCATCAACCCCTCCTGTGTAACCCGCACAACCATCAACCCCTCCTGTGTAACCCCACCAACCATCAACCCCTCCTGTGTAACCCCATCAACCCCCTCCTGTGTAACCCCATCAACCCCCTCCTGTGTAACCCCACCAACCAGTCAACGCCTCCTGTGTAACCCCACCAACCATCAACCCCTCCTGTGTAACCCCACCAACCCCCACCTCTGTTCAGAGGGTATCATCACACAGTTTAGGATGTTGATGAGTGCCGTCATCATCAGCTCATCAACATAAGGTGTCGACTGTCACTTGGTCATAACAGTTCCCTTACCAACACCAGTTTATATTGACTGTGAACGAACGGGAAGACTGGTGGTGGTGATGACCGTCCCCCAGTGACTGGATAGTGAGGTCCTGAGGGTGTGATGGTGATGCGCCCCCCCCCCCCTCCCTCCCTCTAGGAGTCTTCCTCCCCCTATACCTCCCCTTGTCACCCCCTACTCCCCCTTGTCACCCCCTATCTCCCCCCTTGTCACCCCCTATCTCCCCCCTTGTCACCCCCTACTCCCCCTTGTCACCCCCTACCTCCCCCCTTGTCACCCTCCCACACACGCTGTTGCCATCGTAACGTCAACAAGATTTCCTAGGCAAGCTTAAGTTAGTTTCATTGATCTACTGAACAAAATTACTGCGGCAGTTAGAGGGAACTTTGTCGCTAACAGCGACCAGAAGTGGTGCGTCGTCGGGGGGTGTGTGGGGGGCAAGAGAGAGGCATGCCTCAGATTGATTAAGAGCGTCAATGCTACTCTAAAGCACCGAGAAATAGTACGATCGACGAGAAGGCTTTAGCTGTGTCATCAAGGGGGCTAAATCATATTTAGATGTGTACCTGAGGTGCTGGTTCTGGCGGTGATTACACCCTAATGGGATTACCCCGGATACTACGTTGTTGCAGCGGCCAGCCAGCACCCGAGGATCCCAGTCGTCCCAGCCAGCACCCAAGGATCCCAGTCGTCCCAGCCAGCACCCAAGGATCCCAGTCGTCCCAGCCAGCACCCAAGGATCTCAGTTGTCCCAGCCAGCACCCGAGGATCCCAGTCGTCCCAGCCAGCACCCGAGGATCCCAGTCGTCCCAGCCAGCACCCAAGGATCCCAGTCGTCCCAGCTTGCACCCAAGGATCCCAGTCGTCCCAGCCAGCACCCAAGGATCCCAGTCGTGCCAGCTAGCACCCAAGGATCCTAGTCGTCCCAGCCAGCACCCAAGGATCTCAGTCGTCCCAGCCAGCACCCAAGGATCCCAGTCGTCCTGCTGGGGGGAAGGTGCTCAGGGACCCACTTTGGAAGTCAATTGTCTTACTTTCTGTTCCTCTTCCCCCCGGTGTTTGTTCCCAGGAAGTTTCCTTCGGTGCCCCCCTGAGGCCAGGGACAAGAACAGCGATGAGGGGCGAGGTTATGAGTAGTTGTACATGTCTCAGAGTTGTCCGTGGCTGCCCAGAGCGAGGACGCTGCAGGTGGAACTCTTCGTGGCAATAACAATCGAAAAATAACATGTATGCACGTAATTATTTGGGCGACAAGTGTTGAGAATGGTGGTGAGTGTCTGTGGCGCTGCTGAGGGTGAGGATCAGAACACAACACTATACCACGAGACCTGGTATAGTGGCTGGTATACTGACTCACAACTAGAGCTTTGCTGTCTGGTGTGTGTGGGCTGTCTGGTGTGTGTGGACTGTTTGGAACAGAGAAGAAAGAAGGGAATCACGATCACAGTCACGTATCAGTTCCCGTGACTATGTGATGATAGAGGTCTGACATACAAAGTCTGACTCTTCTCTGGAACCTCTGCAATCTCCCTGCTCTGCTTGTATATCTGGTCTCAGAATATGGGCCGAGACTTGGTCCTTTAGTCTATAGTTTCCTGGAAGCTTGAGCTTCTCCTCTCTCTCTCTCTCTCTCTCTCTCTCTCTCTCTCTCTCTCTCTCTCTCTCTCTCTCTCTCTCTCTCTCTCTCTCTCTCTCTCTCTCTCTCTCTCTCTCTCTCTCTCTCTCTCTCTCTCTCTCTCTCTCTCTCTCTCTCTCTCTCTCTCTCTCTCTCTCTCTCTCTCTCTCTCTCTCTCTCTCTCTCTCTCTCTCTCTCTCTCTCTCTCTCTCTCTCTCTCTCTCTCTCTCTCTCTCTCTCTCTCTCTCTCTCTCTCTCTCTCTCTCTCTCTCTCTCTCTCTCTCTCTCTCTCTCTCTTTCTCTCTCTCTCTATCTCTCTCTCTCTCTCTCTCTCTCTCTTTCTCTCTCTCTCTCCCTCTCATTCTTTGTTATCATTATTATTTTAAAGCTGTTATTTAGGGGGGATGTGAGGAAATTGCAAACGGAAACCGGTATTATCCACTTAATACAGACTACAATTATTACAAAATGAATTCAAAACTCCCAAAATATATCATTCATAGAGAAAACAAGTGTGTTCTGCTCTACAGCTGCATACTATCACAACGTTAACTTATAAACTGTCAGCTCTCTACACCAGTCAACCATCTGCATGTCCCCACCACCCACTCGTGTAGGGGCGGGCCAAGCCAGTCCACCACCAGTCAACCATCTGCATGTCCCCACCACCCACTCGTGTAGGGGCGGGCCAAGCCAGTCCACCACCAGTCAACCATCTGCATGTCCCCCACCAACATTTCTTCTATCAAGGCTCCGGTGGTATTCAAGGACGGAATGCCTGATCAGATGTGAATAGAGTATTGGAAGATCTTCTTTCATCAACTTTGAAACAAAATTGATGCGACAGAAACTTTTTGAAAGACGTAAAAATCCTCCCTTTTTGCCATCGTCATTTCCTAGTTCTCGTCCTCTCCTAGTCCTCGTCCTCTGCTAGTCCTCGTCCTCTGTTAGTCTTCGTCCTCTCCTAGTCCTCGTCCTCTCCCAGTCCTCGTCCTCTGCTAGTCCTCGTCCTCTCCTAGTCCTCGTCCTCTGCTAGTCCTCGTCCTAGTTCTCATTTTCCTTGTCACCTTCACTGTCACTGTAGTCATGTTCGGTGGTAACGTCTTGTGTTTCATTCTATCCATGTGTATCATTTCTACTTCAATCATCTTCGTTATTTTTGTCCTATTTAACGTACAAATTTATATACGTATATTTATTGTCCTCGTGTTCGCTATCGTTCTGGAGCTTGTTGTCGTCGCGTTCCTCGATCAGTGATATCTTAATTGGTCGTTGTCGTGTTTGTCGCTATCATTGCCGTCTATATCGATACGTAAGTGGGACTTAATAGCGAAGGAAGACTGAGACTGCGAGAGAGGCTGGAGAGAGAAAGGAGAGAGAGAGAGAGTGACAGGAAGAGGGATAGAGAAAGATGCTAGAGGGATGGGGGTGGAAGGGAGGGAGGGAGAGAGAGAGACAGAAGCAGAAGAGTGACAGAATGGGGAAGGGTAGAGTAACGAGAGGGGGAATCGATTTGTATTGATATATTTTCATGTACATTCTTCCTGGTGTAGGCAAGACGGACCTTGGCACCGTACCGTGCCAAGTGTTAGTCAGCTGTCACGGGCTGCTTCCTGGGGGTGGAGACCTGGTCGAGGACCGGGCCACGGGGACACTAAAGCCCCGAAATCATCTCAAGATAACCTCAAAATAACCCTTTACGGGTCGTCAGTAAGTGGAATTAACAGACAGAGGTTGAGGGAGCCACCTCCAGCCACAACTTTAGGTCAGATTCGACAAAGAATTTGACAAATCAAAATAGCTAACTTGTACAGCAAGGCTGGTGGGCGGAGCACACGAGAGGGAGACCTCACTACGCCCTTGACACTGTTAGCTTAGTACACCAGCATCACGGGTGCTGGACACAACCATCACGGGTGCTGGACACAACCATCACGGGTGCTGGACACAACCATCACGGGTGCTGGACACAACCATCACGGGTGCTGGACACCAGCATCACGGGTGCTGGACACAACCATCACGGGTGCTGGACACAACCATCACGGGTGCTGGACACAACCATCACGGGTGCTGGACACAACCATCACGGGTGCTGGACACCAGCATCACGGGTGCTGGACACAACCATCACGGGTGCTGGACACAACCATCACGGGTGCTGGACACAACCATCACGGGTGCTGGACACAACCATCACGGGTGCTGGACACAACCATCACGGGTGCTGGACACAACCATCACGGGTGCTGGACACAACCATCACGGGTGCTGGACACAACCATCACGGGTGCTGGACACAAGCATCACGGGTGCTGGACACAAGCATCACGGGTGCTGGACACAACCATCGCTATGATACACGAGGCTTGGCCCAAGTACACTCCCGCGGGAATGCATTAGGCAGTGATGTGGTGGAGGCTGACTCCATACACAGTTTCAAATGTAGATATGATAGAGCCCAGTAGGCTCAGGAATCTGTACACCAGTTGATTGACAGTTGAGAGGCGGGACCAAAGAGCCAAAGCTCAACCCCCGCAAGCACAAACTCACCAAATACAGACACACACACACACACACACTCACCAAACAAACACACAAACACAAACACACACACACACACACACACACACACACACACACACACACACACACACACACACACACACACACACACACACACACACACACACTCACCCCGGAAGCCCTGTGTGTCAAGAGATACTCACACACCAAAGCTACCTTGTCTCTTTTTATCTTAAATTATTGATTTCAAGGAAAATAATTGCATTAAAATGAGGAGAGTAGCGGCGGGCGCTGTGGGCTGTGATGTAATGTAATTAGTGCCGCGATATTCTGCCTAATTATGCTCACTGACATGAAGTAATTCAACTAAGAGGCTCCTTCCCACCTGAAGAATCTTGCCAGGTGGGGGTGCCTCGGGCCAGGGGAGAGGGGGGAGGCTTGCCAGGTGGGGGGCACCTCGGGCCTGGGAGAGGGGGGAGGATTGCCAGGTGGGGGGCACCTCGGGCCAGGGAGAGGGGGGAGGCTTGCCAGGTGGGGGGCACCTCGGGCCAGGGAGAGGGGGGAGGCTTGCCAGGTGGGAGGCACCTCGGGCCAGGGAGAGGGGGGAGGCTTGCCAGGTGGGGGGCACCTCGGGCCAGGGAGAGGGGGGAGGCTTGCCAGGTGGGGGGCACCTCGGGCCAGGGAGAGGGGGGAGGCTTGCCAGGTGGGGGGCACCTCGGGCCAGGGAGAGGGGAGAGGCGCCCCCTGGAGAGAGGGGGATCTAAGGCAAACAAAAATGGGGAGTAGAAAGGTGAAGGAAGTAGTGGAGAAAGTAGCTGGTGGGAAGAAAGTAGTGGTGTAGAAAGTAGTCGCGGAGGGAGTAATGGGGGAGTGTGTGTAGCGGAGGAGAATGATAATTGACTGTCTGGCCTTGATTGACTGTCTTGAATCTAGAAACATCACTGGGACGTGCACCACTGGGGCGTGCATCATTAGAGCGTGCATCACAGGGGCGTGCACCACTGGGACGTGCACCACTGGGGCGTGCATCATTAGAGCGTGCATCACAGGGGCGTGCACCACTGGGACGTGCACCACTGGTGAGTGCATCACTGGGGCGTGCGTAACGAGAGCGTGTATCATTGGGGCGTGCACGTGTGACCACCATATACCACACTCAAGTATTATACAAAGTGACAATACCAGAGGAACAGATCTTAGTCCACAAACATTTCATTCCTCTCACCTGCCAGACTTCCTCTCAACATTTCCCTTCCCTCTACCCCTGCGTCTCTCCCTCTCACCCTTTCTAACATCTCTCCCTCTCCCCCTGCATCTATCTCTTCTCCCCACTCTCTCCCCCTGCGTCTCCCCCTCGCACCCCTGCTAACATCCCTCCCTCCCTGCCTGCCTCGCCACGCCAGCTGCCAGAGCGGTCGTGTTCGCACGCCCGCTGATATAAGAATCTTAAACCCCTTAACATTATTCCATTGAATCCAAACGCTGGGCCCCGAGACTCCACCGAGGAAATTAAATACTTTATGCGGGAAAAAGCGGCGGATATGTAGATTCATCCCGAGCCGAGGGTGTTGGTGGGGAAGGGATCATTTTTGTGGGAATTACTTGGCCACGCCCGCTACCTTGGCCTCCACGCCCTCCACGACCTGTTCCACGCCCTCCACGACCTGTTCCACGCCCACCTCCACTACGCCCTATTGCATATGAAGTATTTGTAGTGTCTTCACAGTTTATGGTTAACATTACATAATAGTGTCCGAGTGTGATATTTACGCGTCTATGTACTCGCATGGGTCAGCCTGCGGTGAACGGGATCTAGCTCCTGGGCCCAGCCTTTTTCCTTAATGACTGCTGTGATGTTTCTCTGACACAATGGTTTTTTATTTTTACATGACCAGCTAATCCAGTATATGGAAGTAGCGAGCGAGTGTTGGGTACAATCCCGCTCTCCTATTTTATTGTTTGTCTCTCGCTTATGTCCTCCTGGTCCCTGCCGCTTGCATTCTGAATGGATCTGCCTAGCCGCCTGGCTGCCTGGCTGCCTGGCTGCCTGGCTGCCTAGCCGCCTGGCTGCCTGGCTGCCTGGCTGCCTGGCTGCCTGCCTGGCTGCCTGGCTGCCTGCCTGGCTGCCTGGCTGCCTGCCTGGCTGCCTGCCTGCCTGCCTGGCTGCCTGGCTGCCTGCCTGCCTGGCTGCCTGGCTGCCTGGTTGTGCTGTGGATGTATTCGTGTGTGTTGTGTGTGATAATGACCGTGGATGCGTCATCAGTGTTGGGTTGAGCGGCGGGAGACGGGATCCTCTCTCACCTCCTTGTTTTGTAATGTTCTTAAGGACATATTAAATTTCAGGTGTGTACTCACCTATATGTACTCACCTATATGTGCTTGCAGGATCGAGCATTGACTCTTGGATCCCGCCTTTCGAGCATCGGTTGTTTACAGCAATGACTCCTGTCCCATTTCCCTATCATACCTGGTTTTAAAATTATGAATAGTATTTGCTTCCACAACCTGTTCCTGAAGTGCATTCCATTTCCCCACTACTCTCACGCTAAAAGAAAACTTCCTTACATCTCTGTGACTCATCTGAGTTTCAAGCTTCCATCCATGTCCTCTCGTTCTGTTACTATTCCGTGTGAACATTTCGTCTATGTCCACTCTGTCAATTCCTCTGAGAATCTTATACGTTCCTATCATGTCCCCCCTCTCCCTTCTTCTTTCTAGTGTCGTAAGGCACAGTTCCCTCAGGCGCTCTTCATACCCCATCCCTCGTAGCTCTGGGACGAGTCTCGTTGCAAACCTCTGAACCTTTTCCAGTTTCATTATATGCTTCTTCAGATGGGGACTCCATGATGAGGCGGCATACTCTAAGACTGGCCTTACGTAGGCAGTGTAAAGCGCCCTAAATGCCTCCTTACTTAGGTTTCTGAATGATGTTCTAACTTTTGCCAGTGTAGAGTACGCTGCTGTCGTTATCCTATTAATATGTGCCTCAGGAGATAGATTAGGTGTTACGTCCACCCCCAGGTCTCTTTCACGCGTCGTTACAGGTAGGCTGTTCCCCTTCATTGTGTACTGTCCCTTTGGTCTCCTATCTCCTAGTCCCATTTCCATAACTTTACATTTGCTCGTGTTGAATTCTAGTAGCCATTTCTCTGACCATCTCTGCAATCTGTTCAGGTCCTCTTGGAGGATCCTGCAATCCTCATCTGTCACAACTCTTCTCATCAACTTTGCATCATCCGCAAACATCGACATGTAGGACTCTACGCCTGTAAACATGTCGTTAACATATACAAGAAATAGAATTGGTCCCAGCACCGATCCTTGTGGTACTCCACTTGTTACTGTTCGCCAGTCCGACTTCTCGCCCCTTACCGTAACTCTTTGGCTCCTTCCTGTTAGGTAGTTCCTTATCCATTCTAGGACCTTTCCCCCCACCCCCGCCTGCCTCTCGAGCTTGAACAGCAGTCTCATGTGCGGTACTGTATCAAAGGCTTTTTGGCAGTCCAGAAATATGCAGTCTGCCCAACCATCTCTGTCCTGTCTTATCCTCGTTATTTTATCATAGAATTCCAGAAGGTTTGTTAGGCACGATTTCCCTGTCCAGAACCCATGTTGATGTTTGTTCACAAACCTAATGTTCTCCAGGTGTGCAACCAGTCGTAGCCTAATTATTCTTTCCAGTATTTTACAGGGGATGCTTGTCAGTGATACAGGTCTGTAGTTAAGTGCCTCCTCCCTATCTCCTTTCTTGAAGATCGGCACGACATTTGCCTTCTTCCAGCAACTGGGCAATTCTCCTGACATAAGTGACTCATTAAAGATCATTGCCAGAGGCACGCTGAGGGCCTGTGCTGCTTCTTTTAGTATCCACGGTGATACTTTGTCTGGTCCAACTGCTTTAGTTGCATCTAGAGTTGTCAACTGTTTCATTACCTCCTCTGCTGTCACCTCTATATCTGATAGTCTTTCATCTAGGGTAACCCCTTCCAACAATGGGAGCTGCTCAGGCTCGGTAGTGAACACTCCATGGAAACTGGCATTCAGTGCCTCGCAGATTTCCTTGTCACTTTCAGTATATGCCCCCTCTGTCTTCCTTAGTCTTGTCACTTGGTCGTTCACCGACATTTTTCTTCTTATATGACTGTGTAGTAACTTAGGTTGTTTTTTCGCTTTGATTGCAATATCGTTCTCATAGTCCCTTTCCGATGTTCGTCTTATGTTAATGTAATCGTTCCTAGCTCTGTTGTATCTGCTTCTGTTGTCCTCTGTTCTTTGTCTTCTGTACTTCCTCCACTCCCGCCTGCTGGCCATTTTTGCTTCCTGACACTGTCTATTAAACCATGGGTTATTATATTCCTTCTTATTTTTTCCCTTTACCGTTGGTATAAATCTCTCTTCGGCCTCCTGGCATTTCTGTATGACTAGGTCCATCATATCTTGGACTGTTTTTCCTCTAATTTCTTCTTCCTCCCACTGCACTGTGTGTGTGTGTATGTGTGTGTGTGTGTGTGTGTGTGTGTGTGTGTGTGTGTGTGTGTGTGTGTGTGTGTGTGTGTGTGTGTGTGTGTGTGTACTCTTACCTAATTGTGCTTGCTGGGGTTGAGCTTCGGCTCTCTGATACCGCCTCTCAGCTATCAATCAACTGGTGAACAGGTTCCTGAGCTTATTGAGCTTTATCATGTCTACATTTGAAACTGTGTATGGAGTCAGCCTCCATCACATCACTGCCTAATGCATTCCATTTATTAACTACTCTGACACTGAAAAAATCTTTCTAATGTCTCTGTGACTCATTTGGGTAATAAGTTTCCACCTGTGTCCTCTTGTTCGTGTTCCACCCATGCTAAATATTTTGTCTTTGTCCACTCTTTGTCCAATGCCGCTGGCAGGGGTGCCAGGGTGGGCCAGGAGTGACGCTGGCAGGGGTGCCAGGGTGGGCCAGGAGTGCCGCTGGCAGGGGTGCCAAGGACGGCCAGGAGTGACGCTGGCAGGGGTGCCGGGGTAGACCAGGAGTGCCGCTGGCAGGGGTGCCAGGGTGGGCCAGGAGTGACGCTGGCAGGGGTGCCAGGGTGGGCCAGGAGTGCCGCTGGCAGGGGTGCCAAGGTGGGCCAGGAGTGACGCTGGCAGGGGTGCCGGGGTAGACCAGGAGTGCCGCTGGCAGGGGTGCCAGGGTGGGCCAGGAGTGACGCTGGCAGGGGTGCCAGGGTGGGCCAGGAGTGCCGCTGGCAGGGGTGCCAAGGTGGGCCAGGAGTGCCGCTGGCAGGGGTGCCAGGGGGGCCAAGAGTGCCGCTGGCAGGGGTGCCAGGGTGGGCCAAGAGTGACGCTGGCAGGGGGGCCGGAGTAGCAAGAATTATCAGGCCGCCCTATCAAGGACGCGCCCCAGAAAAATTGGATGAAGGTAATTATCAGTTGGAGGAGAGAGACAGAGATGTCATCACACGCGGGGGAGACGCCGGGGAGATGAGCTTTATAACGAGGAGAGACGAGGGAGATGAACTTTATAACATAAGAAGTAAAACATAAGAATGAGGCATCTCCTATTTAGATCTACCCAATCTCATTCATATATATATATATATATATATATATATATATATATATATATATATATATATATATATATATATATATATATATATATATATATATATATATATATATATATATATATATATATATATAATGTTTAACCTACGCCTGAAACAATCAAGGGATCCTACTTCTATTATATTACGCAGTAATTGGTTCTACAAATCAACAACAACCTTGTTACCGAACCAGTATTTACCCAGATCTTTCCTAAATCTAAACTTATCCAATTTACACCCATTGTTTCGTGTTCTGTCTTGCGTTGATATATCCACCACCCCCACTAATACCCCTCTTGTTATGTCTACTCATCCACTTGTGCACATCCATCAAGTCACCCATAATTCTTCGCCTTTAGACTCCTTATAAACTCATGTCATCCAACTCCTCCTTCGTTATAAAGCTCATGTCACCCGTCTCTCCTCGATATCTATTTTAGATATCCTCGATATCTCCTCGATCCATCCATTTTTACAAACCAGTCTCGCCTTTAGACCTGGGTAAAATAAAAGCTTGTAAAATAGATGGATCGAGGAGATATCGAGGATATCTAAAATGGATATCTAGGAGAGGCGCATGAGATGAGCTTTATACCGAGGGAGGAGTCGGCTGACATGAGGTAATAACGAGGGAGAGACAAGTGAGATGAGTTTATAGCAGGGGGGGGGAGGAGTGACTTTATATACAGTAGTTGGATGGCAGAGAGAGCTTTATAAAGTAGGGGGGACACGGGAGGACGAGATGTATAATGGGGGAGTGAATATGGGTAGTGAATAGTGACACCCTGGAAGGTGTGTGTATTTACTATTGGCGTGTGATAGAGGGATGGAACTGTTAGCTGTTGGACCCCCGCCTTTTTAACCGCTGGTTGTCTAATGTACGGACTCCAAACCTGTCCGTAATTAGTAAATAAAAACACACACACACACACACACACACACACACACTGGACAGCACGATGGACGCGTGATTCTGTGGTCCCGGGTTCGATTCCCGGCGCCGGCGAGAAACAATGGGCAGTTTCTTTCACCATGCTTCCCCTGTTACCTACCAGTAAATAGGTATCTGGGAGTAAGTCAGCTGTCACGGGCTGCTTCCTGTGTGTGTGTGTGTGAAAAAAGTAGTAGTTAGTAACAGTTGAGAGGCGGGCGGAAAGAGCAGAGCTCAACCCCCGCAAGCACAACTAGGTGAACACAACTTTGTGAGTACACAGGCACGTGGGGGGGGGGGGGGTGGGGTCGGGGTGGGGCGAGGTGGAGCTCCCTGCCGCACCTCAGGACCCGGGGAGCCAGGGATCACAATGCTTCGATCTGATTAGCGGGAAACACCTCAATGTTTGGATGTTGAACGTGTTGCTCCTCCTGCAGGAGGCGAGGCACGGAAGGCGAGGCACGGGAGGGGGAGGCACGGGAGGGGGAGGCACGAGAGGGGGAGGCACGGGAGGGGAGGAGCTATAGCGTGAGGGGACGACATAAGAACAGAGGGATGGAGAGGGAGAGGAGGAGCGAGGGTATAGGAGAGTAGAGGGAAAGGGCGGGAGACGGTTTAGGGACAATTGAAGGGTGATGGGTGGGAGGGGAAGGAAGGGGAACGGGTGGAACAGGAGGGAAGAGACGAGCGACGTTCACTCATGATAATTTCTCATCAAGAGTCTATATCTGTTTGTTTGTATAACCACACTTAGTTATTAACAAGTGTATCTAATTGCATTTTTCTTGAGAGGTGTGTGTGTGCAGGTGCACCAGGGTGTAGCGCTCGTGCAGGGAGAGTTACAGGTGTGGAGGCAGGTAGTTACAGGTGTGGAGGCAGGTTTGCAAGTTGCAGTGTCCGTGTGTGTGTGAGTAATGTACTCACTTCGCCTCGCAGCCGAGGCGTGTGTATGTTGAGTGAATGTTGCGAGTAATGAGTATGGAAGTATAAAGGGAGCAGCATGGGTGTAGTGGGTGCACAATCAGAGTGTGTACTGGCTACAAGATGTGAAAGAGTGTTGGTAGTGTTGAAAAAGACGTATAATCTCCCCAATATCACCTTGTACTCTGAGTATATCAACCTGTATAACTCTCGGGGAAGGGATTGTGGCGTGTCTCTGAATGTAGCGTGTCTCAGAGAGTAGCGTGTCTCAGAGAGTAGCGTGTCACAGAGAGTAGCGTGTGTCAGAGAGTAGCGTGTCAGCGGGGTGGTCTAAGCACGGAGGTTAAGGAGAGTGGTGTGTGTGAGAGGCGAGACAAGATTAGGAAGGGAAACGGGAGCTTCAATAATGTAAAACAACACCTTGTTATTTCTTGGGCTCGACCCGTTGCATATGGAAATTAGCTCGGCTCCCGATCGTTAAAAAATTGTCGCCGGGAAATAAAGAGCGGTGTGACATTACGTCCCAAATGAGGTTTTGAGTGTGTTGTGAGTCGCCCTTGCTGCCTGGACTCGTTTGTTTCTTTATATCGCTCCTCTCCCTCCTTCCACGGCTGCTGTTGATGCTGGGGCTGTTGATGCTGGGGCTGTTGATGCTGGGGCTGTTGATGGTGGGACTGTTGATGCTGGGGCTGTTGATGCAGGGGCTGTTGGTGCTGGGGCTGTTGATGCTGGGGCTGTTGATGCTGGGGCTGTTGATGCTGGGGCTGTTGATGCTGGGGCTGTTGATGCAGGGGCTGTTGGTGCTGGGGCTGTTGATGCTGGGGCTGTTGATGCTGGGGCTGTTGATGCAGGGGCTGTTGGTGCTGGGGCTGTTGATGCTGGGGCTGTTGATGCTGGGGCTGGTGATGCTGGGGCTGTTGGTGCTGGGGCTGTTGAGGATGGGGCTGTTGGTGCTGGGGCTGTTGATGCTGGGGCAGTTGATGCTGGGACTGTTGGTGCTGGGGCTGTTGATGCTGGGGCTGTTGATGCTGGGACTGTTGATGCTGGGACTGTTGATGCTGGGACTGTTGCTGCTGGGGCTGTTGGTGCTGGGGCTGTTGATGCTGGGGCTGTTGATGCTGGGGCTGGTGATGCTGGGGCTGTTGGTGCTGGGGCTGTTGAGGATGGGGCTGTTGGTGCTGGGGCTGTTGATGCTGGGGCTGTTGGTGCTGGGACTGTTGATGCTGGGGCTGTTGGTGCTGGGGCTGTTGATGCTGGGGCTGTTGGTGCTGGGGCTGTTGGTGCTGGGGCTGTTGGTGCTGGGGCTGTTGATGCTGGGACTGTTGATGCTGGGGCTGTTGGTGCTGGGACTGTTGATGCTGGGGCTGTTGGTGCTGGGGCTGTTGATGCTGGGGCTGTTGGTGCTGGGGCTGTTGGTGCTGGGGCTGTTGGTGCTGGGGCTGTTGGTGCTGGGGCTGTTGATGCTGGGACTGTTGATGCTGGGGCTGTTGGTGCTGGGGCTGTTGATGCTGGGACTGTTGATGCTGGGGCTGTTGGTGCTGGGGCTGTTGATGCTGGGACTGTTGATGCTGGGACTGTTGATGCTGGGGCTGTTGGTGCTGGGGCTGTTGATGCTGGGGCTGTTGATGCTGGGACTGTTGATGCTGGGACTGTTGATGCTGGGACTGTTGATGCTGGGGCTGTTGATGATGGGGCTGTTGATGTTGGGGCTGTTGAGGATGGGGCTGTTGATGCTGGGACTGTTGGTGCTGGGACTGTTGATGCTGGGGCTGTTGATGCTGGGGCTGTTGATGCTGGGACTGTTGATGCTGGGACTGTTGATGCTGAGACTGTTGATGCTGGGACTGTTGATGCTGGGGCTGTTGATGATGGGGCTGTTGATGTTGGGGCTGTTGAGGATGGGGCTGTTGATGCTGGGACTGTTGATGCTGGGGCTGTTGATGCTGGGGCTGTTGGTGCTGGGGCTGTTGATGCTGGGGCTGTTGGTGCTGGGGCTGTTGATGCTGGGGGCCCCCAGCAACAAATCAGACCCCCGAAAGCAGAAATTAAACCCCCATTGGATGTAAAGATCTCTGGAGTGGCAGGGTGGGTGGCAGGCCCCTCCCCCCGGGAGAGGCTGGGTGGGTGGCAGGGCCCCCAGTGAGAGGCAGGGTGGGTGGCAGAGCCCCCGGGGAGAGGTTGGGTGGGTGGCAGGGCCCCCGGGGAGAGGCAGGGTGGGTGGCAGGGCCCCCGGGTGAGGCAGGGCCCCCTGGGAGAGGCAGGGGCCCCCCGGGTGAGGCAGGGTGGGTGGCAGGGGCCCCCCGGGTGAGGCAGGGAGGGTGGCAGGGCCCCCATGTCAGCGTCAGGGCAGGGCCGCCTCCACACCGCTCAGAACACAACACCTCCGCCTCGCCACGACCTGAAGGCCAAGTAATGTATGTAAAATAGGTCTGAATGAGGCGTTTAAATATTTGAACTGGGCGGCATAATGAAGGTCTCCCGGCCGGGGACAAAGATAACATTGCCAGGGTTAAGCGGTTCTTAATAGCCGCAGGGGTGCTCGCCCCCCCCCACAGCCCCCCGCCCCCCCCCCCACAGCCCCCCGCCCCCCTACACCGGCTCCTCCATTCTTGGGGTCTTCTCCACTACAGTCGCTTATCTCAGAATGATTTACTGCTCCTAACCTGTCATCCCCACCCTGCCATCCCCTTCCTTCAGCAGCAGCAGCAGGGTGGGGATGACAGGGTGGGGGCAGCAGCAGGGTGGGGATGACAGGGTGGGGGCAGCAGCAGGGTGGGGATGACAGGGTGGGGGCAGCAGCAGGGCGGGGATGACAGGGTGATGACAGCAGCAGGGTGGGGATGACAGGGTGGGGGCAGCAGCAGCAGGGTGGGGATGACAGGGTGGTGGCAGCAGCAGGGTGGGGATGACAGGGTGGGGGCAGCAGCAGGGTGAGGATGACAGGGTGGTGGCAGCAGCAGGGTGAGGATGACAGGGTGGGGGCAGCAGCAGGGTGAGGATGACAGGGTGGTGGCAGCAGCAAGGTGGGGATGACAGGGTGGGGGCAGCAGCAGGGTGGGGATGACAGGGTGGGGGCAGCAGCAGGGTGGGGATGACAGGGTGGGGATGACAAGGTGGGGGTGACAGGGTGGGGATGACAGGGTGGGGATGACAGGGTGGGGATGACAAGGTGGGGATGACAGGGTGGGGATGACAGGGTGGGGATGACAGGGTGGGGATGACAGGGTGGGGATGACAGGGTGGGGATGACAGGGTGGAGCAGCCTAACGTCTACCACACGTCAGCTTGGTCCAGAAGAGGAACCTTTCAGGTATAACATCCTCCTGTTCCACTATGCAGATTACTCGCCAGTGACACTCTCTCAAAGGCATCTCTCGGGTCCAGAGTAAACACACCAGACAGCCTTCTATATCTTGTCCTCTTAACAACTCTTAAGAGTTGTCTTAACAGACAACTCTCTGTGTCACCTAACAACTTATCTCGGTCTCCAGCTCATGAGCTGTGATATATCGTATACTCTGTATGTGGTCTACTGACCTCTATATCACTCTGCAGTAGGTGGGCGGATGACTGGGTGGGAGTTCAGACAGGCGGATGAGTGTGTGGGAGTTCAGACGAGCGGATGAGTGTGTGGGAGTTCAGACGAGCGGATGAGTGTGTGGGAGTTCAGACGAGCGGATGAGTGTGTGGAAGTTCAGACGAGCGGATGAGTGGGTGGGAGTTCAGACGAGCGGATGAGTGGGTGGGAGTTCAGACGAGCGGATGAGTGGGTAGGAGTTCAGACGAGCGGATGAGTGTGTGGGAGTTCAGACGGGCGGATGAGTGGGTGGGACTTCAGCCTCGGCCTCAATGTATTACGGAGACGAGGATGTGTGATGACAAATGGATTAGACAGGACCAAATAGGATGCAGCTTATCATTAACATTATTCTGGGAAAAGACCTAATCTGGTGAGTTATTTAGGTAGCCTCAGCTGCATACTAATTAAGAAATTATCTTAATTAAGCCCGAGGCATCGGATCGTGGCAGCCTGGTGCTGGAGGGCGGCCGCGAGGCTCAGCTGTGTCAGGGGCTGGTCGTCCACACTCTCAGGGACGAGCCTAGCAGGTCACGAAGGTTACTGTGGGTTATACTGGCTCACATGAGACAGGGGTTTGCCAGACATGAGGAGCCGGTCGAAATGTTCATCTCTTGAGGTTATCTTGAGATGATTTCGGGGCTTTTTAGTGTCCCCGCGGCCCGGTCCTCGACCAGGCCTCCACCCCCAGGAAGCAGCCCGTGACAGCTGACTAACTCCCAGGTACCTATTTACTGCTAGGTAACAGGGGCATTCAGGGTGAAAGAAACTTTGCCCATTTGTTTCTGCCTCGTGCGGGAATCGAACCCGCGCCACAGAATTACGAATCCTGCGCGCTATCCACCAGGCTACGAGGCCCCCGATCTGGGGTGGACGCAGGGGGGGGGGGTTTACACGACCAGGGGTTGCACGACCAAGGGTGGGGTTGCACGACCAAGGGTGGGGTTGCACGACCAAGGGTGGGGTTGCACGACCATGGATGGGCTTGCACGACCAGGGGGTGGGGCTGGCACGACCAGAGGGGTGGGGGGAGAGGTGTGCTGGGCGGTATGCACAATCATCAAACATTACAAATAATGTGTTTATATTATTATTATTTTGCAAGGTAACCACTCGAGGTAATGGACATTATTGTATTTCCGCTTTACTTTATTTATGGTGTGAAGATGTGTGGTCAGCTGTTTCATTACATCTCCGGCTCTTTCAACTTTGCAAGAAAGTTTGAAGATTAAAAAGAGTGTTATGAGCCTTGAGGATGCTGACTCCGTCATCTCACCACGCCACACTTACCTTCCAGGGGAAACATTCTAACACGTATTAATAAATAATTCATACTTAATTTTTCTTATCTTTTATTATTAGTAACACAAGACCTCGTGGTCTTTCAAACACACACACACACACACACACACACACACACACACACACACACACACACACACACACACACACACACACACACACACACACACACACACACACACACACACACACACACACACACACACACACACACACACACACACACACACAGTAGTTAACAAATAGAATGCATTAGGCAGTGATGTGGTGGAGGCTGACTCCATACACAGTTTCAAGTGTAGATATGATAGAGCCCAGTAGGCTCAGGAATCTGTACACCAGTTGATTAACGGTAGAGAGGTGGGACCAAAGAGCCAGAGCTCAACCCTTGCAAGCATAACTAGGTGAGTACAACTAGATAAGTACACGAGGTGAGACTACGGGAACAAAACTTCACGTCGCTGGAAGAAAGAAGAGTTAGGGGAGACTTGATCACCAAATACAAGATTCCCAGAAGAAATTATGGCCTATATAAAAACTATATATAGGGGGATACAGGTGGAAATTTAGTACCAAATTGAACCAAAGAGGCGATAGAAAGAACTTCTTCAGTGTCAGAGTAGTTAACAAATGGAATGCATTAGGCAGTGATGTGGTGGAGGCTGACTCCATACACAGTTTCATATGCGGATATGATAGAGCCTAGTAGGCTCAGGAATCTGTACACCTGTTGATTGACGGTTGAGCCAAAATGCAAAGTTATGAGGATTGGACAGGAGTGCGAAGGCCAGCGCAGCAGAATAGAATGAATGGAACACTTTTCTGATTCTTCAATCAGAAAAGGAGATGAGACCTGAGAGTGAACAGAACCCCAAATCTGGTGCCCGAAGCCCACATTACCAGAATAACAACCAGTCCTAAAAGATATCCGCCTGTATCGTATATACGTACACCATATATGTATATCGTGTATACGATATACATATCGTATACACGATATGTATATATATATATATATATATATATATATATATATATATATATATATATATATATATATATATATATATATATATATATATATATATATATATATATATATACGTATAAGACTAAACGTAAATGTATGCGTTTATGAATACGTATATGTATACGCATATGTATTCATATCGTATACATAAGGAGGCCGGCCTCCTTCAAGATCAAGTAGAAGGAAGAGTGATGATTATTAATTATTTATATTATTATTATAATAATAATTGTTGTATATAATAATTATCACTCTTCTGCTTGGTGATGAAGGAAGCGGGCCTCGGGTGGAAGAGCTGTGACGATCACTGTCAGGAACCCGTAGGTGCGGGACCGGGCCGTCCACCTCCCGGGGCTCGTGCGGCCCCCCAGGCTCTGCTTCAGGAGGCTGGGGTCGGTCTTGCCCCTTGCTGGGGTGGTTCTTCTCCGGCCCCGACCACGGCGGTCTCCGGGTTTGGAGTCCCTGTGCTTTCTTTCACCAACTTCGAAGTCAACTCCGGAACTCACAGTTCCTGCGACGGCGCTGGAACTAATCGTAATGGCGTTTGCTGTTTCATTGGAGACTTTCGGCGCCGTGAAGATTGGGGTGGACCTGCTGCTTGGGTAACAGCTTCTCCTCCGTGTCAACCTGTCCTGGCTTTGCGACCTGGACATGCCACTCCAGACCGACAACCAGGAGCGTAACAACATAGTCTCCTGAGACTGATGGATGTCTACTATATACGTATAAATGTTCCAGCTGTAACGCGGGAAGTGTAGGAAGTTGTATTCGGTACTTCAAAATTAGGGAACTGGAGCACAGGGGCTTATCTTCTAGGACTGGACTTGCATTAATAAAGTCAGTTTTAGGACTCACTGTCATAAGAGCGGTTATTGTTTACACGAGTCCCACTTCAACATTTTGGACTCTTGCGTGAATGAAGAGTCTGAGGTGAGAGTTGTGGAGTGGTTATACACGAGGGAGCGTGTATAACCACTCCTCTTGTATAAACAAGACTCCGCGTGTATAAACAAGGCCTCTGTTAAACAATACTGCGTCAGCTGTCTCGTTGTATACTGTGTATAATGTCATCAAGTTGTTGTTCCGCGCATGTTGCATTGTCGCCTCATTATATTCTTTATTTGTTAGTTTCCCCTTAAGTTGTGTTGCTGGTGCTCTCTTTTTTGAAGTAGGAAGAGTCTTATAATTTTCTGTTTAATTGTAATACTAAATATAACAATTGGGAGTCTATTATTTTATAATATTTGTATTTATTAATAATATGTGACATGGGTAATTCGAGAATGATTGTTTTAATTTGGTCTTGCATAGAATTCTTGAATCTTTAGGATCTTGAATGTGATTTTTATTTTGTCTTTATTGTCAATGTAGAATGTTATCAAATCTTATTTTGTTAGATCATTACCTAAGTTAAGATTGGTAATTTTTCCTTTTCTTTTTTATTTACTTGTTTCATTTTTGTATCTTAAGAAGGTAATCATGATTTTCATAAGTTATTTGTTAGGTGTTAATTTTAATTAAATGTTGTTGTATTTTAGAGCTGATGATGAATACTAATGAGTATTCGAAACGTTATGGAGTTTAAATAAAAAGTGAATGTTTTAATTATATATCTCCATCTGTCCATCCATCTATCTATCCATCCTTCTCTTTATATATCCATTTACTCATCTTTCCATTAATATGTCCATCTATACGTCTTTATACCTATCCATCTATCTTCTTGCTGTACTCAACTAGTTGTGCTTGCGGGGGGTTGAGCTTCGGTTCTTTGGTCCCGCCTCTCAACAGTCAATAAACCGGTATACTATTGGTGTGGGTGTAGTGGTGTAACTGTGGTGAGGAAGACTGAGGGAGTAGTGTGGTGGCGCAGCTGTGGCAGAGAAAACTGAAAAAAAATCTTATTATTGTTTTAAAATATATATTTTATTTTATATTTTCATTTCTAACATACTTACCATGATGTCAGCTCTGAGTGTTGATCAACCAGACACTAACATTCAGAGAAACTCTTAAGTATATTTACTGTACTAATTAGACTAAGAATGCTGTTCCTGGTATAGACGTATGCAGATAAGCGGCAGAACACGGCAGCGTGCCCCTAGAGCGAGGCTAATTACGTGACGTGTGCCGTCATCGTCAGACCGTCTGCACCCTGAATATAGATGACATAATTAACGTCATCTGTGAAGCTCTGTGTTGACACTTGTTACCTTTGTCATTCCTTCTTGACTCTTACTGCCAGCTGGCTCTGTATCAGGGAGTGATTGACGACTCTTACTGTCTGCTGGCTCTGTATCAGGGAGTGGTGACTCTTACTGTCTGCTGCCTCTGTATCAGGGAGTGTTGACTCTTACTGCCTGCTGGCTCTGTATCAGGGAGTGATGACTCTTACTGTCTGCTGGCTCTGTATCAGGGAGTGATGACTCTTACTGTCTGCTGGCTCTGTATCAGGGAGTGATGACTCTTACTGTCTGCTGGCTCTGTATCAGGGAGTGGTGACTCTTACTGTCTGCTGCCTCTGTATCAGGGAGTGGTGACTCTTGGTAACCAGCTGGGACCCCCCAGTGACTCTTGGTAACCAGCTGGGGACCCCCAGTGACTGTTGGTAACCAGCTGGGGACCCCCAGTGACTCTTGGTAACCAGCTGGGGACCCCCAGTGACTCTTGGTAACCAGCTGGGGACCTCCAGTGACTGTTGTAAACCAGCTGGGACCCCCAGTGACTGTTGGTAACAGCTGGGACCCCCCAGTGAGTTGGTAACCAGCCGGGACCCCCAGTGACTCTTGGTAACCAGCTGGGGACCCCCAGTGACTCTTGGTAACCAGCTGGGGACCCCCAGTGACTCTTGGTAACCAGCTGGGACCCCCAGTGACTCTTGGTAACCAGCTGGGGACCCCCAGTGACTCTTGGTAACCAGCTGGGACCCCCAGTGACTCTTGGTAACCAGCTGGGACCCCCAGTGACTCTTGGTAACCAGCTGGGACCCCCAGTGACTCTTGGTAACCAGCTGGGACCCCCTAGTGACTCTTGGTATCCAGCTGGGGACCCCCAGTGACTCTTGGTAACCAGCTGGGACCCCCAGTGACTCTTGGTAACCAGCTGGGACCCCCCAGTGACTCTTGGTAACCAGCTGGGACCCCCCAGTGACTCTTGGTAACCAGCTGGGGACCCCCAGTGACTCTTGGTAACCAGCTGGGACCCCCAGTGACTCTTTGTAACCAGCTGTGACCCCCCAGTGACTCTTGGTAACCAGCTGGGGACCCCCAGTGACTCTTGGTAACCAGCTGGGACCCCCCAGTGACTCTTGGTAACCAGCTGGGGACCCCCAGTGACTCTTGGTAACCAGCTGGGGACCCCCAGTGACTCTTGGCTGGGGAGAACCCGTTGAGAAGCTAGTCTTAGCTGGGCGTAAAAATTGAGAGTAGCAATTACGGGAGCAGAGGAAGTAATTAGCAATTGATTAATTAATAGAGTAATTAATTAGTGGCATACTTAGTCTTGTTACAGAAGACCCGGCGAGCTGCAGCCGGACGGGCCGCCGCCTTCCAGAATGATTCGTCATTTTTGGCAGTGTTCAGTGAGGTTGGGAGAGCAGGTCGGTGTTCAGTGGTGTCTTGGTGGGATGGTGTTATAGCACGAGGGTGGTGTTCTGTCCTGGCTCGGTGTTCTGGCTACTGTGTTAAGGCTGAGAAATCTTACTGCGCTCTCCCAGATGGTGTGAGGGTGGTGTTCACTGGTTGTGGGTTGAGTGTGTGAGGGCGGTGTTCACTGGTTGTGGGTTGAGTGTGTGAGGGCGGTGTTCACTGGTTGTGGGTTGAGTGTGTGAGGGCGGTGTTCACTGGTTGTGGGTTGAGTGTGTGAGGGCGGTGTTCACTGGTTGTGGGTTGAGTGTGAGGGCGGTGTTCACTGGTTGTGGGTTGAGTGTGAGGGGCGGTGTTCACTGGTTGTGGTGGACTAATCTGAGCACGGGCGGTGGTCTGGCCCCTCCACACATCCCCTCCACACCCTCTTCCTCATCACACCCCCCATGTTTAAATCCTTCCTGTCCCCTCGTCCCTCATTTCATACCCCACCCCCTCCCCACTCCCCCGACCAGACCCCCCTCTCTCCACCCCTCTTTCTCCCCCACCCCACCTCCCCGTCTCCCCTCACCCACTGCCAATCCTCCTCCCATGCCCCCAGAATACAGTCAGTCCGCCCCTGTACCAAGCCAAACATCCATCCCACTATGCAAGCACAACACACTGTTGCCCAAGTATTAACAAGAAATGTAACGCATCTTTACTAGGGACAGACTGTCCCTGCCTGTGTGTGGAGGTACAAGGAGGGGGGGCGGGCCCCTGGTGACCTGAACCAGGGGCCCTCTGCGGGCCCACACAGGCTCTCTCCCGGATTTTAATAACCCGAAAACGGCCAGGCTGATATTTTAATGGAATTCGGTGCTGTCAAATAGATATTTTTAATTTTGGGTCGCATCAGGGATTCCGCCATTAATATCACCAGGAGGCGGGGTAAGAGCGTAGACGTGGGGAAGGAGGAGGAGGAGGAGGGGAAGGAAGGAAGGAGGAAGGAAGACCTGGAGGAACAACAGCGGTCTTTGATGCCTCACAACCATTGATTTTTGTTGTGTGGAGAATGTGCCAAGAATTTCACCGTAATCAAATCAGTTGCAAGTGACATGCCAGGAGTAAGGTGGGAGCGGCCGTGTTTCTTGAC